>NW_024756352.1:0-23528 GCF_018991925.1 Homarus americanus
TGTGTGTGTGTGTGTGTGTGTGTGTTCTCAGGGCATAACACCTACACAGTACACACCATCATCATATAAACACACAACATGTATACTGTGGTTAAATTGATGTGTAAGCAGCTTGTATCCCGAGTGTAATGTTTACATGGCATTTACTTAGATTGTGTGTGTGTCTTGTACATAATTCTTCTGTACTACTATTTGCTGTGTTTTGAATAATGTACTCACATGACTGCACGCTGACATGACTACACCTCTGACTTGACTACACCTCTGACTTGACTACACCTCTGACTTAACTACATACTCACATGGCTACACGCTGACATGACTACACATTGATATCTGAACACAACTTTCTGCACACACACACACACACACACCTTCTAGATATAAAGCCAACACTTGACACACTACAGAAGAATTAATCATGACTTAAACTTGCCGCTGTGTTATTTCATCGCCTGTGTCACCTCAAGTTATTAAGATGCCTGACAGAACCCTGAGGAGTTATGTTCGTTAGTCATCATTAAGTTGTGTAGTGAAGTATCTAGTAGTTCTTTATATTCTGTTATTGTCTTTAAAAAAATGTATTATTGGAATTTATACAGAGGTCCGTGTAATGGTCTTGTATTTGTTCTTCATTAATTATAATTTTCACGTATTTGTTATTATTTTATTTGCTCTGCTGTTAACTTTTTTATATGACAAGGTTCAGTTAATTACTATTTCTAACACTGTTCCTGGAGGAGGATCTTAAATTAAATAGTTTAGTCCAATGCCGGTAAAAGTAGTTTTCGATACTGATGTAATAGATTATCATTCAGCGTTAGTAATAATAAAGCCAGCCATGCAAGTCTTGTGTGTTCTTCAATATCGTAAATTAGTATGCCTTTAGCAAACTTGTTTAACATCTCACTAAAAATGGGTGTAGGACCAGAATCATGGAAGATAGTGAATGTGGTACCGATTTTCAAGAAGGGAGTTAGATCAATACAGAATCCTCTAACTACCGTCTAATCTGTTTAACATCAATTGTATGCAAATTGCTGGAAGCAAAAATTTCAGACTCAATTCGAAATCACCTGGAGAAACACAAGTTGATCAATGATACCAAACATGGCTTCACAAGTGGGCGTTCATGTCTGAGAAATCTATAATCATTCTTTTCAACTGTTTTCGAATCAGTGGATGACGGACACGATTATTATGTGGTTTACCTTGACTCTAGCAAAGCCTTCGACAGGATCCCCCACGAAAGACTAATACGGAAAGTGGAAGCTCATGGAAGTGAAAGAGAAGTTCTAAACTGGATTAGGGCGTGGTTACAGAACAGGACACAGAGTCAGTATTAATGGCACCAAATCAGATTGGGGTAACGTCACTAGTGGAGTACCCCCCAAGGCTCAGTACTTGGACCATTGCAGTTTGTTATATATATATAAACGACAGTGATATAGGCATATACAGCAACATATATCTTGGGTTTGTGGGAACTCAATTGGATATGTAGCTCAGTTTTGGTCACGGTGCTACAGAATGGATATCGAATCCTTAGAAAGCACTCAGAGGAGAATGACAAGACTAATACCTGGCATTAGGAACCTTGAGTACAGAGACAGGTTAAAGCATCTTAATCTGCACTTCCTCGAGAGACGTAGAGTGAGGGGCGATAGATCGAGGTGTATAGATGGAAGTCAGGGCTAAACAAAATGATTTAACAAAGGTACTCTAGCAATCCAACCAGGAGCAAACTCGTAGCAATTGTTTTAAATTAGACAAATTTAGATTTAGGCACGAGATAGGTAAACACTGGCTTAGAAATAGAGTAGTGGATAAGTGGGGCAAGTTACCGAATAACATCGTTAGCTCGAACACAATGAGTTGGCTCAAATATAGGTTGGACAGATATATGAGGGATAGGGGTTGGGTGTAGACGGGTCTGTCTAGTTTGAGCCAATAGGCCCGCTGCAGTTTCCTCCATTCTTATGTTCTCATGTCGGATGTTTCGAGTTAACACAACTGGCAACTTTTTGGTGAGTAGTGCTGTTGTTGTTGAAGAAAAAAGAAAGGAATTTTACAAGTATCTACGATGAAAATGGGATTAAACCGGCTGAACCATAACTTTTGAAAATAACACAAAAATACATTGGTAAAAATAGGGTCAAGAGGCGATGCCACCAACATCTTTTTGAGTGCGTTGTCGTCCACTGTGTTGTTGTTATAACGTTATTACTGCAGATTATCAACGAGGGTCTTTAAGCACGTAACAAGCTTAGTAATACACTAGTCCAACAACAATAAAAGTTTATGAGAGATAGAACTGTCTGCCACTGTGTGTCAACCCAGACTGTAGGTATAGTGTTTAACATTTTGTAAATTTGGAATCAATATAATCCCATATCATTATAATTCACTTCGTCTGAACTGTCAACAAGTAACTTAGTGGTTTTCTTCGGTGGTAAATTTGTGATTAATTATTGAACATTCACAAGGTGTCTGAGTTTTATGAGGATATGGGCAATGGATGGTATCTATCGTCATATGAAGTTTATAGGCCTGACTGCCCACGACGATCAGTGGTTAAAACATACTATATACTAAGTTTCCGGTATACAAGGAGGTAACTTGGCCGGTAATGCACTCGACCGGCTTCACCCTATTTGGGTACTCATTTACAGCTGGGTGGACTGGGAATGCCTCGGGATGGAACCAGCGACCCTCCATTCCTTCACTATACAGTGTTCTTTCCGACCACTCGCCACTCTTTTTATCTCACCTCTTTTATTTCCCTTCCTCTAACCTCTTTCTCTTTTTCTTTCACAGTTTCTCAAAATCCCCACTTCCTCCTCCTCTTCCTTGCACAAGGTTACACAAGACGGGGTTAAAGAGACGCGTTTCACTATTTTTTCCTCAACTTCCTAAAAGAATCTGAACAATCTTTTGAAAGTTGAGAGCGTCATTATAACGTGAAGTTGAGGCCCGTCAAAGGCTAGTCAACAGAGGGGCAGGGTGGGTGGGGAGGGGCAGGTCGTGCACCAGCCCTTGCCGCCTAACCTCGCTTTAAGATATTCTGGAGAGGTTGGAGTACTCGTCCGCCTCAGCAGGAAGATTGCAGAGTGCACTACACACGCTCACCGTCGCCTCCGTCACGCTTACACACCTACTCAGAAAGGATAATTATGTCGGTTGTAAAGCGTCGTCATGTAAAGCAGTCGTTGCTTAAAAAAAATCTGGAGAAACAACAACTATATGAACTTAATCACGAGTCATGTCTTCTATAAAACTGTTGTTAGTGTCCTTGCTTACTTACAAACGTAATTACATTCACACACACCATGTGCATAAAAATTCTGATCGATTTGATTCTTTGATATTTCCATAGTAATTAAGATATAAAGCTAAAATTGTGAGAGCAATAGAGCCTAGAGCAATTATTCAACTATTGCAGTTTTTCATACATGGTTAATACACTTCAGTATGTGCGCCATTGGTCGCTCGTACAACATCCAATCGATATTTAATTTCTCGCCACGTGCGTTCAACCATGCCAGCATCAACCATTGCTTTTGCATCCCTGACCCTGATACGTAGTTCACGGATGTTGCCAACCTTGGTCTTGTACACAATATCTCTCACAAAGCCCAAGAGGAAGACTTCCAATGGCGTAATGTCCAGTTATTTTGGAGGCCACGGGGTAGGGGGGTCCATCACGACCAATCCAGCGATATCAGTAAAATTAGTTGTCAATCAAACAGTCAGTAAACGAGTAAACCAGATAATAATAAACTTTGACAGTTGCTCTATCGTTTACAATTGGTTTTAGTTTTATATGTTAATTATTATGGAAAGTATTAAAGAGTCAAGTAATTCAGATCTTTTATGAACAACCTGTGTTTTTGTATTATATGTAATTTGTTCAAATTATCGCATCAAGACAAACAACTCTGTCAGGACAACTCACAACTCCGTCATCAGGTGTCATCAACATGAAGGCATTAGGTGTACATAACTAGCTAACTAAATAAAGACGATGCCGTGAGCAACAACAACTTGGGGTGCAGTAAAGACACACACCAGAGCTCCAGTGTAATCTATGAACTCACCTGTCAAGAAGGAAGTAGTAAACTTACCCGCTATCTGACTCATTACTTCCACGTCTGCACTTACTGATACTTCCCTGGCCTGTAACTACCCTTGTATCACTACTGAAGTTGTTCTGATGGAAGAAAGACCAGATGTTGTGACGTGCACCGACAACCAAACCTTGTAGGGGCCTCCCAAAACATATTTAATCCGAAGACACACACACACACACACACACACACATCTTCTCTAACGAAGCTCCTGCACATCTATCTCCTTCAACACGCTACTCACCGAACGTCTTCTACTGAGCAGCTCCCCACCACACGGCATCTCCAGCACCAGACTGTCTATCATATAACTTATATTATACAAGAAAACCACATTAGAGTTTCCTTCCATCCTGAGTGCTAGACAACATTAATATCTCTCGATACCCCTACAAATGGTGACTCCCGGAGATTAGCACTCACACAGGATGGAGGAGACACTGATCACGCTCCCAGTCTTCAAGCAGACACCGGCTCCTCTTCCTGCCCCAAGCACCACATCCTACCGACCCCAGCACACCCGTCCTGCCTCAGACGCCGACCCCGGCCCAGCAGCAACTCCTGACGCGGCCTCTGTTCCTGAATCCAGACCCACACACAGCCCTCTTTTCTCCCTCAGGTACTCCCTGCTAATGTCCTGCACCCTGCTGCTGTCGTGGACCCAGCTGCTGTCACGAGCCCTAATCCGCTTCTGCTGACGCAGCCCCTGCTCCTGACCCAGGCCCACACACACCCCAGCAGGCGCATCTGACGACTCAGTACCTGCCGTGAGGGAAGCACACAACATCCATCGCCTCCACACACCCTTTTTTCTCCCTCAGGTACTCCCTGCTAATGTCCTGCACCCTGCTGCTGTCGTGGACCCAGCTGCTGTCACGAGCCCTAATCCGCTTCTGCTGACGCAGCCCCTGCTCCTGACCCAGGCCCACACACACTCCAGCAGGCGCATCTGACGACCCTGTACCTGTCGTGAGGGAAGCACAACATTCATCGCCTCCACACACCCTTTTTCTCCCTTCTCCCACAGATAGTGTGTATCTAGACAGTTGTATTTCAGCGATCGGCTCATCACGCCATCGCCGTTGTCTCACATGAGGCATGCACCGCCCGGTCTGCCTCACATGTGCTAAGCAACTCTACAGACAACAAGTCTCCTACACCGCTTGGAGGGGAGGGGGAGTATTGTAGTGGACGTCTCCCCTACAAACTGTGTATCGCATTCCAATGTGCCGCCTTCCCTAGCAACCAACCAGATGTTACCGTATCTTAGCAACGGAACCAGTCACCGGCGACTTTCTGGGTTTTCCCAACATGACTCATAGCGGCTGCTGCTGGGTATATAAGCTCTGTCTCTCCATTGAGATTCATTCAGACCATTCTTCTTGAACAAGCAACACCTCCTCCTCCGCCCCTACCTGGCAGCCCTCGCATCTCCTCCGCCTGCCTGGCGGTCCTCGCTCCCGCCAGCGAGCATGGCGACCCACCAGCTGTCCTTCTTTGAGCTTCCTCACCAACCAACTCTCATTCTGCCCATCTTCCTGAACAAGCAACACCTCCTCCAGCAAGCTCCACGCTGTTAACAATTATTCAACCAGGAGGCCAGCAACAGGCAACATCTTCTCTAACGAAGCTCTTGCACATCTATCTCCTTCAACACGCTACTCACCGAACGTCTTCTACTGAGCAGCTCCCCACCACACGGCATCTCCAGCACCAGACTGTCTATCATATAACTTATATTATACAAGAAAACCACATTAGAGTTTCCTTCCATCCTGAGTGCTAGACAACATTAATGTCTCGATATCCCTACACTACTATAATATGCAGTCTAGTGGGGTATTTACACTGTGCCCTCGTTAAATAGGATCGCTGTAATTCGGATTTCGGTTTAATTCGTACGTTTCTCAATAAAATTTATTAAACGATTTGAATTTGGAATGCATATGAAATAACCAAGTGGTTCAAAAAGTTGCCTTGGCTGTCATATACTATATTATATTTATAATTATTGTGCAAATATAAATAGTTTTAAAATGTACATACAATAATAAAGTAAATAATACAGTAATAAATAGTGTGAGGTGAGATCGTGGATGATATTCCAAAAGTGTAACGGCCACACTGGTAAATGAAGTAAAAACCCTCATTGGAGAAATAAAAGATACATTTTTTATCAGCTGAGAAGAGATGCCCTGCCCCCTCCTTAAGAGTTACACCTGATTGGCTGTTTCAAATCTGTCCGATTTCGTCCTGAAGTAATGATGTATTTCTAAATGAGTTTATTCATAATGACCGTTTCTGACGAGAAAGATATTTAGCTAAATTATATAAATATACATACATTAATTATTTCAAACTTAAACACGTAGGAAGTTTATCAGAAATATTATACAAGAATTAACTGTTAAACTCTGGTGGCAAATTGACACTTTCGGAGGAAGCATTTAATATATACTTATTTTTACCCACAATAAGACACAAATTACGTATCTTATCAACTGGGAAAAAACACAGTATAGGTCCCTCTTCTGCCAACTAACTCAACAAAACAAGGGAGAAACACATAGAACAAAGGAATCAGTCTCCTGAGTTAGGTAGGTTGGGGATTAATCTTCTTGATGACAGCAGTGGACCCCAGACCTGATCCTCAATACTATTACACTTTCTAAATATCATCAACATATTATCAGTTTACCTCACAAAGTACAGTAAGTCTTATATTTATTTATTACTGTATTATTAACTTCATTATTACTGTTTGTACACTTAAAATATTTGTTTGTACAGTAATTATAAATAGAGTATTTTATGTGGCAGTCAAGGCTTGGTAACTGAGTATGTTTGTTGGTTGGAATAATGAGGAACAATCTGAACAAATTGAACAGAAAACAAATAAATAATTGAACAAAAAATGAGAAATTGTCAAATAATGTCAAAATATTCGGAACTCGGTTAGTTTGTATTTTCAGTAATTTGGTGGACCACAAACTACACTATACCTTCATTGAATCAGCAAAAAGAGACTCTGGGTCACCCGAATTACTGAAAGTACAAATTAAGCGAGTTCCGAATATTTTGACATTATTTGACAATTTCTTAATTTTTTGTGTTCAATTATTCATTTGTTTTCTGTTCAGTTTGTTCATATTGTTCCAAGCAACAAACATACTCAGTTACTATAGCAGCACCAACATTTCTTTACAACCTGTTCTCATGTTATTCTTTGCCTAACTCCTGTATCTCTTGACACAGTTAGTTTCCTCCTTTCTCTCCTGAACCATCTCAGTTTAGCCTCCAGGTACTGTACTTCTCTCTGTTTCCAACCATCTTCCACATCTCACATATCTTCTTTTCTCTATTTATCTCTCTCTCTCCACTTCATCATTCCCGCCATCAACCACACTCAACGGAACATCTTTCATTATGGCCCAGCGTCTTGGGACACTGCCCCTCACTGGCTGTTTCCTAGTCTCTCAACTCATAAGAAAATGCTTCCTTTACATTCAGTTCCTTCACAATTCCCACACTCTCCTTCTTGGAACATCCACCTTCTTCCTCTCCCTCCATCTTTAAGTAACATACACACACAAGCAAACTGTTCTAATTTCCTGACCAAAATGTAGCCAATCTGTGTCTCTGTGCCACCTGCCTTAGGCCTACATGGTCAGCCTACTTGCCCTATTCTTAAACACATATTACATTCCATCCCCAAACTCAAGTGTTCTTTCACCTTCAGTATTCCTTATTCCAAAGCCTTTCCCACCACGCACACCTTCATAACCCAGCGCGACAAATTTGGACAATAAAAATAGTTTGTTTTAACGGAGATCACTACACAATAAACTGTATCTCCTAAAACAACATTAACTGGCATGACTATAACACAAT
The DNA here is from genome assembly GCF_018991925.1 of Homarus americanus. Taxonomy (NCBI): domain Eukaryota; kingdom Metazoa; phylum Arthropoda; class Malacostraca; order Decapoda; family Nephropidae; genus Homarus; species Homarus americanus. Next base: position 8,019 of record NW_024756352.1, read on the forward strand.
AATTGCCGCTTAAGTCACTTGACAGATTTTACGGCAACATTAAATGACGCCGAACTAATGAGATAGAATTCCTTAACAAACAATAAAATGTATTTACGGTTTAGTTTAACCTAAATGGAAAATATATGTAAAGTACCTAAATGGTTCAACAGTCTCACTAAATCATATTAATTCTAAAGTCCTTAAAAACACAAAAGAATATAATTTTGATCTTTAATTTCAAATCATATTGTCATGGCATTCTAAGTCCAGGTAAATTTAAAAGATAAATTTAGCCAAATTATACCTGGATAACCAGTGAGAAATAAGGGTGTTCTGGTTTATAATTAAAATAAGACAAATTGTCAATCTTCCAGTTTAATATTGACCTCCACCTCACACTGGCTCACACTCCAACAGAGTAACACCTGTGATGAAACAACATTATCAGGGAAAAGATAAAAATATTTACATACACTAGACCACTTTAGATAGATAGATATATATATATTATGTAAACTTATCATATAAGTTTACAATTGGTTCAACCTGCATATAGACAATGTAGGTATAGAGTTCAGCATGTATATAGCCAATACAGGTATACAGTTCACCATGTATATAGACAATACTGTATAGGTATACAGTTCAGTATATTGTATTAGCCTCTGTCACATTAATATTATATAAATATGAGCTAAGGACATATATTCATTATATAAATTATATCACACAGACTATTGAGCATACAGCTACAGAAGGATTTGTTCTGTCACACTTCTAGGGTGTACAGCCCATAAACATTTGTTCTGTCACACCTCCTAGGGTGTACAGCCCATAAACATTTGTTCTGTCACACCTCCTAAGGTGTACAGCCCATAAACATTTGTTCTGTCACACCTCCTAAGGTGTACAGCCCATAAACATTTGTTCTGTCACACCTCCTAGGGTGTACAGCCCATAAACATTTGCTCTGTCACACCTCCTAGGGTGTACAGCCCATAAACATGTGTTCTGTCACACCTCCTAGGGTGTACAGCCCATAAACATTTGTTCTGTCACACCTCCTAAGGTGTACAGCCCATAAACATTTGTTCTGTCACACCTCCTAGGGTGTACAGCCCATAAACATGTGTTCTGTCACACCTCTAGGGTGTACAGCCCATAAACATTTGTTCTGTCACACCTCCTAGGGTGTACAGCCCATAAACATTTGTTCTGTAACACCTCCTAGGGTGTACAGCCGATACAGCCCATAAACATGTGTTCTGTCACACCTCCTAGGGTGTACAGCCCATAAACATTTGTTCTGTCACACCTCCTAGGGTGTACAGCCCATAAACATTTGTTCTGTCACACCTCCTAGGGTGTACAGCCCATAAACATTTCTTCTGTCACACCTCTAGGGTGTACAGCCCATAAACATGTGTTCTGTCACACCTCCTAGGGTGTACAGCCCATAAACATTTGTTCTGTCACACCTCCTAGGGTGTACAGCCCATAAACATTTGTTCTGTCACACCTCCTAGGGTGTACAGCCCATAAACATTTGTTCTGTCACACCTCCTAGGGTGTACAGCCCATAAACATTTGTTCTGTCACACCTCCTAGGGTGTACAGCCCATAAACATTTGTTCTGTCACATTCTAGGGTGTACAGCCCATAAGCATTTGTTCTGTCACACTTCTAGGGTGTACACTGTACAGCCCATAAACATTTGTTTTGTCACACCTCCTAGGGTGTACAGCCCATAAACATTTGTTCTGTCACACCTCCTAGGTGTACAGCCCATAAACATTTATTGTCACACTTCCTAGGGTGTACAGCCCATAAACATTTGTTCTGTCACATTTCCTAGGGTGTACAGCCCATAAGCATTTGTTCTGTCACACTAGGGTGTACAGCCCATAAACATTTGTTTTGTCACACCTCCTAGGGTGTACAGCCCATAAACATTTATTGTCACACTTCTAGGGTGTACAGCCCATAAACATTTGTTCTGTCACAGTTCTAGGGTGTACAGCCCATAAACATTTGTTCTGTCACACCTCCTAGGGTGTACAGCCCATAAACATTTATTGTCACACTTCTAGGGTGTACAGCTCATAAACATTTGTTCTGTCACATTTCCTAGGGTGTACAGCCTATAAGCATTTGTTCTGTCACACTTCTAGGGTGTACAGCCCATAAACATTTGTTTTGTCACACCTCCTAGGGTGTACAGCCGATAAACATTTGTTCTGTCCTGTCACACCTAGGGTGTACAGCCCATAAACATTTATTGTCACACTTCTAGGGTGTACAGCCCATAAACATTTGTTGTCACATTTCCTAGGGTGTACAGCCCATAAGCATTTGTTCTGTCACACTTCTAGGGTGTACAGCCCATAAACATTTGTTTTGTCACACCTTCTAGGGTGTACAGCCCATTAAACTGCAGACTCAACCCTCAGTGTGTGGTAGGTTGTTTAATTAATGACATGTTGAAGTGTGATTACTGTCCAGTCACTAGACTCAAGTGAGTTCAGCCCAGTTCACAGCCCGACACGATGCCCTAAAGTGAGACCAGCTCTCCGGGCTGTACCTCTCTCTAAATATATCAGCTAATTACAAGCCAATAGCTAATGCTCATTAGTCTATCGATACCAAATAATTGTACAGACATTACTACCCAATATAACTATTAAATCAGCATGTGTGTTTACATTAAATCAAGGAACAACGAGTGAAGAGAACCATACCTGTGTGTCTTGCTTAACTTACAAGCTAAGATAATTACAAGTACAACCCAGGACAGCTGTGACGATTTAAACGATCTACGACTGTATCAAAGGTGACATGACGTGAGATGACCCTATATCTCACTCAGCTGTATCAAAGGTGACATGACGTGAGAAGACCATATATCTCACTCAGCTGTATCAAAGGTGACATGACACGAGATGACCCTATATCTCACTCAGCTGCATCAAAGGTGACATGACACGAGATGACCCTATATCTCACTCAGCTGTATCAAAGGTGACATGACGTGAGAAGACCATATATCTCACTCAGCTGTATCAAAGGTGACATGACAAGAGATGACCCTATATCTCACTCAGCTGTATCAAAGGTGACATGACACGAGATGACCCTATATCTCACTCAGCTGCATCAAAGGTGACATGACATGAGATGACCCTATATCTCACTCAGCTGCATCAAAGGTGACATGACATGAGATGACCCTATATCTCACTCAGCTGCATCAAAGGTGACATGACATGAGATGACCCTATATCTCACTCAGCTGCATCAAAGGTGACATGACATGAGATGACCCTATATCTCACTCAGCTGCATCAAAGGTGACATGACATGAGATGACCCTATATCTCACTCAGCTGCATCAAAGGTACCAGCGACTAACCTACACTCGTTGAGGCAAGTGTTAACAAGTGAGATAGTTTGGTATCTTACCACAGCTAAAACAATATAGACAACACAGGTATACAGTTCACCATGTATATAGACAACACAGGTATACAGTTCAGTATATATTGTGGAAAATGTATAATTCCATGTAATAATTGTGAATTGTAAGTAAAACCTGGTAACAATCTGCCCCGTGGAGCCTTGAAGCAACTATCCTCATTTACTCAGTGAGCATTATAGAGGAACAGTCCATAGTGTTAGTGACCCGCATCTGATAATGGCTGAACCACATCATCAAGGTCAAAAGTAAGTAATAAAAAATGGCTCTGCTATAAACCATCAAGTGCCGTTGAGGACGTCTGTGTTGTGACCTTCTGAATACTGCCAAGTTAAACCTTTTAAGGAAGGTTTTCACTCCCTGCAGTAGTTTGTAACAGGTGGGTCAGACCTGCACAGTACCAGACTCACACCACTGACGTAACACCAAAATATTTATCATTGTCACCTCAGAGATCCACTACATCCTCACACAATAATAATTCTTGGCTTTTCCACAATAAAGGCCAGAGGGAAGATGGAGTGGCAAGAGAAGGCTGCCTTATAGTTGTGTGTAATCAAGACTCATTCATCAGTGGCATAAAAGCTCACTATTGCCGAGTCAACATTAAATTATAATTCACCTTTGTATAATTTCACGTAGCGACGTCGTAATTACCAGTAATGAGCCGTTTGGGCAGTTGGTCTGTTAAAACTGTACAGTATGGAAGGAAACTGTAGTATTGTACCTGCAGAAAACCTGCCATGTTTGTTAGTGAGGGTGTAGAGTTACGTGATATTATTTGTCTAGCACTCAGGATGGATGGATAGAAACTCTAGATGGTGGTTTTCTTATATAAAATATATTGTATACAAGACAGTCTGGTGCTGGAGATGCCGTGTGGTGAGGAGCTTGCTTGGAAGATACGTTCAGTGAGTAGCGTGCTTGAAGAGGTATCTGTTAGAGGAGATGTTGCTTGTTGCTGTCCTCCATGTTGAATGAGGGCTGGACAGCGAGAAGCTTGCTTGGAGGAGGTGTTGTGTGTTCAGGAATGTAGGCCAGAATGAATCTCAGATGATGATGATGATAATGAAGTAAAGTGGCAAATGACTTTGCACTGGGAAAGGAGAGGAGAGAGAGAGAGAAGTAAAGCGTGGAAACGGGAAGAAGAGTGGGAGGGGTAGATAGCAGGTGGGCTGTCCACCTAGCGGAGACGAGTTGAAATGATTGGGTGGCGGCAGCGCGCAGCACAGGCCCGTCCGCTCAGGGAAGGAGGTTGAGGAGGGAGGGGGGAGGAGTTAAGCTAGCTAGATATTCATTATTGTAGTGAGTGTTAATTTTTATTTGTCCGGTGGTAGTGTTATTTGTTTATCTCTTTGTGTAGAGTGGTTCTTGTTCTGTAATGTCAGCATGGAAGCTCTTAGGCCACCAGCTGTGTACTTTAGTTGTTCCTTCTTCCTTTAACTTGGAGAATAATGGGTCCTCCATCTCTTCAAGTTTGGTCCATACTCTCTGTGCTTGGCTGTGTGTACGTATATTCAGTGGTTCGATATCGAATAATTCGTGAAGTTCTTGTATTTTGGTGGTGTATGGCGGAAGTTGCTTTGATGCTCTACGGATAGCTTTGTTTTGTACTGCTTGAAGTTTAAGTTGACTGGATTTGCTGATCGTGTTGAGTGGTATTGGTGGATATTCTAGGTGTGGGCGGATAAGTGCTTTGTATAGGTGTAGTTGAATTTTGGTGTCCATTTTGCTGAATCGTCTCAGTTTCGTGAGTTGTGATTGGGCAGTCTGTTTGCGTTGTTTTACGTGTTTTGCTATGCCTGTTCTTGTTATTGTGAGTCCCAGAATTTTACCTTGGTTGGAGTATTGTATAGGTACGTTGTTGACTGTGATTGGTGTAGGGTTTTTTCTGGCAATATGTATTATCATTAGTTTCTGTGTATTGGTTTGAATTTTCCATTTTTTTTCATATTCGTTGATTTGCTCGATGGCGTGGGTTGTTATCCTTGCCATCATCTGTTTGCCCTTGCCTGGATATCGGATGATTTGTGTGACGTCATCAGCATAGGCTACATATTCTCCGTGTACAGGAGGTGGCATGTCCGCCGTATATATTGTGTAGAGTGTTGGCGAGAGGTTGCTTCCCTGTGGTACTCCGCTGTATAATTTGAAGCTTGGGCCTGTGTGGTTACCTATGATAATTTTGGCCTCTCTATTATCGAGGAAGTTGCAGAGAATGGAAGTAAAGTTGTTGGGAAGTTCTTGGGTGGTAATTTTGTATTTGAGTCCTAGGTGCCAGACCTTGTCGAATGCTTTAGCTACGTCCCTTAGTACTACGTTACATTGTTCGTTGTTGTGCATCGCGTTTGCTATGTTTTCGTAAATTAGGGCTAAGGCTGTATGGGTTCCTCTATGTTTTCTAAATCCATGCTGTCTGGGGTTGTATTTCTCCTCAAATTCGAGGTGTGTTCTCAGTCGGCGGTTAATTATTTTTTCTAGGATTTTTCCCGGTATTTCTAGGAGAGAGATTGGTCTGTAGTTTGCTACTTGGGTTGGGGATTTGCCTGGTTTTGATATAAGTCTGATGATTGCTGTTTTAAATTTTCTTGGGAAGTAGCCAGAGGCAAGTGCTGCATTAAAAATGTGACTGAGTTGGTGTATCATGTTGATTGGTAGATGCTGGAGTATGGGTTTGTTAATTTTACTGATGCCCGGGGCCTTATTTTTGAAACTGATTATTGTTTTCTGAATATCCTCTGCGGTGATTGGTTGGATCAGTGTGGAAAGATCGTCCAAAGCGTGTGTGTCTATGCTGGGACTTGGGTGCCAGATGTGGGTTGTGTGTGTCATGTGATTGGTTACTTGTTGCTCGGTATTCATACAGAAGTTCAGGTTGTCTTCTTGGCTTATTTGAAAAATTTTGCTCCAGTATTTTCTGAATTCAGGTTCTTGTTCTTTGGGTTCAGTTAATTTGATTTGGTTGCTATTTAAAATGTAGTTTGACTCGTTGCTTGAGATTCCCATTAGGTTTTTAATTTTTCGCCAGAATTTTTTCGGGTCGTGGTAAGTTGCTTCTGTGTCTGTTATTAATTTCTCCAGTTATTCACGTATGCTTCTTTGGACATGTCTCTTAGTTGATCGTGTATGGTGTAATATTGTATTCTGTATTCTGGCGTCCATCCATGTTCTAGGATTAATTTGAGTAAGTTACTAAACTGTGTCTGTAAAATTCTTGATTGATGTGTGTATTGGGGGTGTGGTAATGTGCGGTGAGTGGTCGTGGGTATGTGGTGTTCCATTGCTTGGATCACGTTTCCGTACCATGTCTCCAGTGTGCTGTCTATTTGGGAGGTGTGTTTGTTGTTTAGCCGGGTTATTTGGTGGTTGCTTAACTCATTTTGGAATTCCTCCCAGTTGGATCGGCTGTAACTGTATCTCGTCCTGGCAGGGATCTGAATTGGCGACGTGGAGAGTGTGGCTACGATAGGGAGATGGTCACTGGTGGTTATTGGGCCGGGTTCCATTTGCAGGTTAAGATGGTGATGCTGGTTTGTTAATACTATGTCTGGATGTCCGATTTTACCTGCACTGATGTATGTGGGGAATTCCGGGCCGAGGTGAATTGCGTTGCCGTGACTCAGTAATGTGTTTAAAATCTTGCCCACGGCGTTGTTGTCCTGGTGTCCCAAGACGCGATGTCGAGCATTTAAATCACCCAAGAAATATGCTGGTATGTTTCTTCTCAGGAGTTTACGACTTCGCCTGTGGGTGCAATTGCGGTAGCGGGCACGGGTGCATAACAGTGCATTTCGATAACGAAGAGAACAAAGTCGTGTATTTGCCGACTTTGACGACATGACATTCCTTTCTTTGTATGCGGTTTTTTGTTTTTCGGTTTTTCTTTGACCGGTGATATCCATTGAACTAAGGAGCATTTTTGGTGACTGGATCTTGTATTCGACGTGAGGATTCTTCCCTTCTTGATTAGTGTTTCAATATGTGTGTCATCTAGGTTTTTGTCTGAGTATGTGTATTTGATCTTACCTTGCCTTATTTCTGCCAATGGTCTCTCTGTTGAGACTATGGGAGGAGCTGTAGTGGAGTAGAATCGGATACCAGTTTCATGCCCTAGGTCTTTGTTCTCCGTAGCAGGTGGTGCCTTAGTTCCTGCTTGGTACTTTTTTGGGGTGATGACTCTGGCGGCTTGTTCTGTTATTGTGGTGGTTTCATCTTCGCTTGAGTCTTCCACTGATTCTTCCTCGCTTGCTGGCTCGGGTTGTATGCCTGAGGTAGTCTGTTCTTGTGTTGATTTGGTTCGTGAGTTGATGGTTCGTGAGTTGTTGGTATTTGAATTTCAGTGCTCTCTGATTTGTAAATGAAGTTGAAGATTTCAGAAGAAGGCACATCATTTGGGAATTCCATATCTGGCAGGTTGTTGGCGGCGAACATGTCTCTTGCTGCCTTGGCGAAAGTTCCAGGTCTGGCTATATTCATTATGTGGGCGTGGATTATGGATGTCATTATTTTTACGGAAAGATTATTTCCAAGCTGAAGCAAAATAGGTTGGTTTGCGGGGGGTAATGTGGCGACTTTTTCGAGGATCTTTGTCGTTTCTCTGGTTAGTTTGGTTACAGCTGAGTATGTCTTGTTTTGCTGTTCCTGTGTCTTCTCCCTCTCCTTCTCCTTCTTTTGATTGACTATCGCTTTTCGTATGGGGCAGCGAGTAGCCAGTGTTCTGTGATCTCCTTCGCAGTTTAGGCATTTGGGGTTATCTTTATTTTTGCACTCTCTGAAGGTGTGCCCCTTATTCCCGCATTCTGAGCAGTGCTTGGTGTCCTTGTTAGGGCAGTCTGTTGCCATGTGTGAATATTGGTAGCAATTCCAGCATGGAGTTATGGGGAAGAATTCCTCCTGCTCCACCTGGCTGCTGCTGACGTGGTAGTAGGAGAGACACAGTCCCTCCTGGATTGCTTTTTGGGCCATGGCTATTTCAGTGAACCGTATTTTCAGCATGGATGGCAGTCTGGGCAGCTTGACAACTTCCTCCACCTTGGCCCATTCATTTTTGTCTTCTATATCAGATGCCAATTCCTGTTCGCTAGATTCTTCAGTGATTGCTTTATCTAATTTTTTGATCACGATTGACTTCCTCGCTCGGAGTTGAGGAGGGATTGCAACTTCGAATTTCGCGGACTTCAGTTTCTTTGTGCTGTCGTTCGATAGGGGTTGGTCAACATCATTCTCAGTCAGGCACAGGGCGATGAAGGAGTCCTTGGTCGTGATAAGGTTGGAAATTTTGATCAGTAGTGTTGTAGTAAGGAGTCTTGCTAATTCATTTTTTCTTCCGTCAGTCACGCCCCCTTCATGGGAGCGTATCCGTATCCGGTGTGCCCTCATTCTAGAGGGTGTGTGGTGGACATGCCACCCTTGCGTGATTTCAGACTTGAGACCTACCTATTCCAGGACAGAGTTTGTTACAAGAATTACAGCACTCCCCACCGCCACTTGTTGGTCGAGTGGTCGTAGAGTGGTTCCCGCAACACTGTCCCGAAAGCCCCGTCAGGGGATCCTATTTCCCTAGTGTTACTGAATGTTCACTTATAGGCGTGAACTTGAAGTGTACCTATTCGGGGGAGGGGTGGAGGATTAAGGATTTGCGACCCCCTTCCCAGGTGGAACACGCACGATCACGGTTTCCCAGGAAGGCTCGGCGGAGGAGTGGGTTCTGCTCCTACCTCCTTCCGTGTTCACAAACCCCTACAGTGGAGGTGAACAGTTACAGGGGGGACCCAAGGACGAATACACCTCTAGGGTGCAGGTCCCCAGGCCAGAGCGAAAAAAAGAAGGAAGAACAAGGTAAACAGCCAGAGGTGCAAGTAACACAAATGGGATCGCGGCCCAAATCCGCTACAGAAAGCCGTTACAGATCACCCGATCAGGGCCGCCTCTGATCAGGAGTCACCCCTGATCAGTAGGGAAGCACAAAAAGGGCGTTGTCTGCAACGAGCTTACCGGTTGTTTGTAGTGATGGTGGTGAGGTGGTCGATTTTCGTTCAGGTCGTCAACGGTTGAAAAACAGGCTGGCAGGCTTTAGCAGTGAAGGTTCTAGAGAGAGGTCCGTTCACGGCGAAGGCTGGCTGGCGAATGTTGTTGTTGTTGATGAATCTCAGTGGAGAGAATTCGAGCTTATATACACAGCAGCCAGACGTAAACACGTGGGAAATCGCCGGTTTCTCGACTCCGTTGCTAGGGGAAGACGTAGCAGGTGCCCCTCCCTCCTCCCCGTGTTGTTAGGATACGGTAGCAGCTGGTGACGCCCCCGCCGCTCGTTTGGTTGCTAGGATACTGTTGCATTAGAATGCGGATGTAGTTTGTAGGGGAGAGGTCCACTGCAGTAGAACGGAGGACAATGAGGGCAGTGCCCCGTCGCTCATCACCGCGTAGGCCTACAGTTCCAATCTTTAATTTTTACTTATATTTCTTACTGTTCTCACCTGAACACTTTCCTGTATATTGTAACCTCATGGGTAAATTCATTGGGTTATAATATCAACGCGGCACACTCGAGGCGGGTACCAAGGACGCTCCCTTAAAACAAAAGCGGAATGTTCATGGAGTGCGTATATCCACTTCTTTTAAAACTGTAATTAGGGATCCTCCTCTCACACATTGCACTATTTGAACACAGACATAAGATTCTCTGATCACTGTCCATGTCGTGGGAATATGTCACGTGAGTATACGAGGTGTATTAAGTTCACACCGATGCATACAAGACATTTCCTTTCAAGTATAGTTTCTGGGTCACTTCCAGCACCTCACACAGTTCTGATACATTTATCCCTTTCCAGATCATTGTTCTCATGTATTTTCAGATGATATCTGTGGAAGTTATGTTCGCTACACGTTCATAGCCGTAAATAGTATGACCTTCAAACCATGATCCACACTTAGTCCTACAGTGCACTTGTCCGGCTCAACTGGACTTTCCCAATTATCTTATAGATACCCTGAGTTCTCCTTAATGCTATGAATACACACAATTAATATTACATAACCGTACCTGGGTACAATACAACACATGATTCAGTAACATTGAGTAGGTGAGTTATCCTTTATCAATGTTTCCCGTTTTCTGAGATTCTACAAGCACGGTGGATTTGAATGTTATGTAGAGTGATATGAATTAAAGTTTTTTTTGGGAATGACAATGATGTGTGCAGTACAATAGGTATAATTTTTATATAGTTTTGTTGTTATTTGTTGTTTTATATTAATGCTAGTATGTGTTGTTGTCATATAAAGGCCTACCTAGTGCCTCTGTCTTACTCAGCTGACGGTGTTATCTCGCGCGATATTTTCAAAGACTATTAAATAAAACCTCTATTTAATGGATTATATGGAGGGTCTGTTAGATGTGAAACCTCCATCTAACGAACTATATAGAAATAAAAATTATTTATAACGAGGGTTCGCTAGATGTGAAAAACCCATCTTAAGGATTATATAATAGAGAAACGTCCGTTATAATAATAATAATAATAATAATAATAATTAACGGTTTATTGAAAAAATTCTGCAGCCCGAAGGCTGAAAATATACATTGGACATATATGACTTATTACATACATTGGTGGTTTAACAAAAGCCTTCATTAGAGAAAGGTAAAGGAACATACAGTGAACATACAGATTAATGTAGGTGTTGAACATCAAACTCGTAGTATAGTAACTCCCTCCCAGATGGTGTTAGGAGGAACTCACGTGGTGTAGTAGTTCCCTCAGATGGTGTTATGAGGGACCTGGCGTGGTGTAGTAATTCCCTCGCAGAAAGTGTTATGAGGGGCCTCACGTGGTGTAGTAATTCCCTCACAGATGGTGTTATGAGGGACCTCACGTGGTGTAGTAATTACCTCACAGATGGTGTTATGAGGGACCTCACGTGGTGTAGTAATTACCTCACAGATGGTGTTATGAGGGGCCTCACGTGGTGTAGTAACTCCCTCACAGATGGTGTTATGAGGGGCATCACGTGGCGTAGTAATTCCCTCACAGATGGTGTTATGAGGGGCCTGACGTGGTGTAGTAATTCCTTCACAGATGATGTTATGAGGGACCTCACGTGGTGTAGTAATTCCCTCACAGATGGTGTGAGAGGGACTTGACGTGGCGTAGTAATTCCCTCACATGTGGTGTTATGAGGGACATGTGGTGTAGTAATTCCCTCACAGATGGTGTTATATGAGTGAGGTGTGGTCTTAGGCCTTCCTATCGTAGACGGATTAACACATCGCTGGTTGTTGCTGGGTCTCACGGGCCGTTATCACTGGGTACCTGGGACCTCACTGTGTGAAGGTTAACTTGGGTACGACTGTTACTGTTGAGTTGTTCTCACTGACTTAAGCACTGTTCACCACTGTTCACCGCCTGTTTAACACTGGTCCCGTTCCTTTCCTAAATGAAATTGTAACTTCTGGCGAGAGCTTGTTGATATTCCGGTGGGGAGGAGGGTTCAGGGGAGGGGGTTGGTATGGGCCAACTTAACAGTTGACCTGGCTGCTCCGAGAGGATCGCCAGGTACGTCTTGACCCTTCGGTGGTCAAGGATGGAGCTTTCACTGTGTTTATTGTTTATACTGTTCAAATTGTTAACTTTAATCCACATGTAGTGTTTGAGTAGCTTCCAGGAGTTAGTATAAGTTTCCAGTTGGGATTAAAGGCTTCCTAAAAGGTAAGGGGTTTTAATTTCCTCGTATTGGCTTCTAATATGGCGTTTGTGAAAGGCTTCCACTATGACAGTTTATGGGAGGCACTTTATATTGATCCAGGTTTAATTATTTAGTCTTTTTCTCTCTTAATTATAGTTTATGTCTTTCAAGTGTCTGTTTATTTTCAATTATGCTTTCAATCGTAAATTATTTAGAGTATTAGAATGGTTAAAAAAAATTTCTTATTTTTTATTATTATCATCTTTATTATCTCTCAAGAACCCTTCACTGCCAAAGCCGGCCTGCCTTTGTCTCTGATCCAGCAGCTGGATCATCATTGGTAACCGACCACCACTGGAAGCCTGTTGATGGTGACACGCCTGTTACGACATTAGACCACCACTCCAAGCCTGATCGCCCCTACTAGGGCACATCGAAACCAGATATCCCCCACGAGCGCTCTGGACTGCCAGAGGCAGCAGAACTCCCCAAGGGTAGTGTGAGAGACCCACACTCCTGCTGGAGAGCTGTGGGTCCTGACGTGGTGTGGGGTCTTTCCCTCCTACTTAGTCTTTCCTCTTTTTGCTCTGGCCTGGGGACCTGCACCCTCAGAGGTGTATTCGTCCTCAGGTCCCCTCTGTAAGTTTTCACCTCCCTCCCAGGAGTTTGTGAAAAGGAAAGGGGGCCGGAGCTTATACCACCGCCGAGCCTTCCTTATGGGGCCGCCGGGAGACACTCACACACACACATACATACACACACACACACACACACATACACTCACATACATACACACACACACACATACACTCACATACATACACACACACCTCTCTGGACGGATGATAACAAGAACGACGCAGCAATGACCAGGACTACGGGTAACAGGATTCGGGTGCACTCCCTACAGGGAGAAGTATCCGAAAAAAGAAAAGAGGAGTTAGGCACAATTCTATGAGCACGCCTAGGAATCAAATTCGCCGCACTAATAGAAGCAAAGGACTCTTTCATAGTTCTTTGCATAGAAGAAAAGGACGCCGATCTCATGTTATAGACTGAATCAATAGATACACTAAAAAGAGATAACTTTGAAATAGCCATCCCACCACAGCTTAGAGCTAAGAAGTCAATTGTTATCAAGAGATTGGATAAGACCATTACCAACAATTGATATATCACAAGAATTAGAACAGAAAAACACATGGGCTAAAGTCGAAGAGGTGGTATTGCTTCCCAGGGCTCCAACGATGATAAAAGTGAGATTCAAAGAAATCGCCATGGCCCAGAAGGCACTAGAAAATGGAATTTGCATCTCCCACTACTACCTTTCAAAAGACCAAATCGAAAAATAAAATTTCTATCCCATAACACCTTTTTGTCGATGTTATCAATATAACCATGTATCAACCAAGTGCCCTAACAAAGACAAAAAGTACTGCTGGGAATGTGGAGCTGAAGGGCACACATTCAGGGAGTGTAAAGACAAAGAAAATTCAAAATGTCTGAACTGCAAAGGACCTCACCGCACTTTGGCAGCACGATGCCCAGTAAGGAAAGATATGAAAGACATGAAGAAAAAGGAAAATCAAACAAACATAAAGAATCTGACCCAACCAAAACCTATGCTGCAATAACAAAGTTGCAAGACACTACTTCTAAAGTGTTAGATAAAACCAAAGATAAAACCAAAGGAGAAAACACTTACCTGAAGCTAAGTGAAGGTCTACCCTTCACCATACTAGCCACACTGATACATGCCCACATAATCAAATGGCTAACCCGGGAGCATTCGGAAAAACTATCAGAGAAATGTTTGCAGCGAACAACCTACCACAGGTAAACTTCCCAGACAATGCCCCATCAGCAGACACCTTCAAAATATTAACCGAAAACAGTCTAGGAATCACCAGCAAAGAAAGGGAAGATAAAGTAATACAACAAGAAAATTGCACAGGAGCAGAGACTGCAATGGAAACAATCTACTCCCAACCAACCACAACACACTACGAGACCTTAGAGAACACAACCGACCAATCAGCGAAGTCAACACCAGCAAGACCACGTAGAGAGAACCCCACAGGTCAACGGCCAGCCGACGTCGGAGACAGCGTAGGAATCAGGTTTTACTCAGTCAACTCCCAGCCAACAGTAACAAATGAGAGACTGTTAAAAGATATTCAAGAAGAAACAACCAAATACACATACGAAGCCAACAGGGTAGAAGAGGGACTCATAGAAACACTAATACATGGAGGAAAAATAAGCAGCAAATATAACAAAATCGAGAGCGTAGACCTATCAAAATTCAAGAAAATATGAACAGGACTGAAGGAGAAGAGACAGAGACTCACCCCCGGAGAGACCCGAGCAGCCAAACAACACGCACCAAGTTGCCGCGATCCACGATTACGCAAAACAGAACACTGAAATTAATACAACACAACGTCCTGGCCTGGACACATACCAGAAAAACAGAACTAACAAGCATATACAACAACATAGACCCAGACATAATTCTCATAAACTCACACGGATGGAAAAACAGTGACAAAATAAAACTTCAACTATTACACACACCAACTGAACATACACAAGGAATTTAGTGACGGAGCAGCAATAGCCATCAAAAGAAACATCAAATACAAACTCATAGACAACTTCCAAACCGACTTCTTAGCAGCCGAAATCAACACAACTAAAGGCCCATTAACAATCGGAACAACATATTTATCTTGCCGACGACAAACATTCCCGACTGGTGACTTACTAAAACTAATGAGACGTAACACACCAGCATATTTTATAGGAGACTTAAACGCGAGACACACCATACTCGGACACAGAACCAGAAACCCAAGGGGGGAGATAATACACGACCTATTAGAAAACGGCAACATCACACACCTGGGCCCAGATTTCGAAACCTACATAGTGCAGGAAACACCGGGAAGCCGGATATATGTCATGGTTTTGAGGTGGATCGGTGGTAGTAGGAGTGGATTATATTCTATAAAGATAATAATATGTCGTATTTCTTATTTCTTACCGTAGAGTCCGATACCTTCACACTGATTACTTACAGGAGATTATGGCGTATCTACGTAGAAGTTCACTCCACCACTCGACATTCCATGATTTATACTTGATAAATGATGATTTAATGAATTCATTTAATTTTCAACATCCATCCAAGTTATTGGTTATACTTTGTCAAACCAATTAGTCATTACCTTTAGTAATAATAAGATAGGATCACAGATACGGGCAGATAATTGCACTTACATTTAGTTGTCAAGCTTCCATACAATGATTTACAATTTGCATGGATATATGATTCACTCACGTTCACGCTGTAATAAAATTAATCT
>NW_024756353.1:0-30608 GCF_018991925.1 Homarus americanus
CTGAAGCCTCATAAATCGCCTGGTCCAGACGAGCTATATGCTAGAATATTAAAAGAATGTAGAGATGAGTTGAGTAATCCATTAGCAGTTTTATTTAATAAGTCATTAGAATCGGGCCTAGTGCCAGAAGCTTTGAAACTTGCAAATGTAGTTCCGATTTTCAAAAAGGGTGATAAATCAATAGCATCAAATTACCGTCCCATTAGTCTCACGTCAATCATAGGCAAGTTGCTAGAGTCAATTATTGCTACAAAAATCAGAAGCCACCTTGAGCATTCAACTTAATTCATTCTTCTCAACCGCGGGTTCACCCAAGGACGTTCTCTTGTCTACAAATTTAGCAGCTTTTTCTCAAGTATATGAAGCGGTAGATAATGATAAGTCATATGATATAATTTATTTAGATTTCAGTAAAGCATTCGATAGAGTCCCTCATGAGAGATTGATAAGGAAGGTAGAAGCACATGGAATAGGTGGATCAATATTAAAATGGATTAGGTCATGGTTAACTGGTAGGAAACAAAGAGTCAGCATAAATGGATTAAAGTCAGACTGGGGTGCGGTCAAAAGCGGAGTTTCCCAGGGATCTGTATTAGGCCCTCTGCTGTTTGTTATATTCATTAATGATCTTGATTTAGGCATAACTAGTAGGATTAGTAAATTTGCAGATGATACCAAAATGGGGAGAGTGATAAATTCAGACAGTGACTTTGAACACCTTCAAAGAGATCTAGATACCTTACATGAGTGGTCAGTAGACTGGCAAATGAATTTTAATACTGATAAATGCAAGGTACTACAGATAGGGAAGACGAATACAAACGTTAAGTATAAACTAGGTAACACGGAAATAGAAAACTCAGTTTGTGAAAAAGATCTAGGTGTATTTGTTAGCAACGACTTGAAACCTAGAAAACAATGTATTAGCGTTCGCAACAGGATTCTTGGGTTCATATCTAGGTCTGTGAGTAACAGAACTGCTGACGTTATCTTGAAACTTTACCTAGCATTAGTGAGGCCACACATGGATTATGCGGTTCAGTTCTGGTGTTCTTATTATAGAATGGACATAGATTCTTTGGAGAGAGTACAAAGAAGAATGACAAAAATGATCCATAATATTAGAAACCTTCCATATGAAGAAAGACTGAAAAGCTTAGGGCTTACATTCATTAGAGAGGCGTAGAGTTAGGGAGATATGATAGAGGTGTACAAGTGGGTAAGTGGGATTAACAAGGGTAAAATGGAAGATGTTCTGAAGCTCAGTAATAACGAAATAACTAGAACAAATGGCTTTAAATTAGATAAATTCCGATTCAGAAAGGATATAGGCAAGCACTGGTTTGGTAATAGAGTTGTGGATATGTGGAATAGACTACCGAGTGCTATAGTAGGATCGGGAACGCTAGGGAGCTTCAAGACGAAGTTGGATAGGCACATGGAAGTGCTGGGATGGGTGTGAAAGGGATCTGCCCTGTATGGGCCAGTCGGCCTCCTGCAGTATCCCACTTTCTTATGTTCTTATATGTTCTTATTACCACACAACACCACTACCACACCACCACCACCACTACGACCACCATTACCACACCACCACCACAGCCACACAACCACACCACACAGAACAATCAGTATATTATTTTCACCATCCTGTGAAATAACTACCCGACGTTACCAAGAGACTCGCGTAAGCCTGATGAATCGGTCAGTAGCCTTTGGTGGCACTTATTTAGTTGCTACCTAACCCAGTGTCTTGAACCTTCGGTCAATACCTCGACCACTGACTGTACCGAATATTTGCTGGCTAAACTGACCTCTCAAATATTATAGGTTCAGTGTCCATACTAGTGATAATAGCAGCAAGTTCCTCGGTAGCCTGATGTCTTAGATTATAGGTCAGTAGTGGTAGTGACTGCAGAACTTAGTTGCTAGCATGAAGGGTGAGTGGTATCCTTGACTGGTCAGGATGCCTCCTTGGTGGATTTTTTTATCACATAATGTGTGTGTGTGGGGGGGGGGGGGCATCGTCACCTCCCTCTCTCTGACCTTGGACGCTGGTGCACCGTACTGCTGTGGGTCGGCCATCGTTCATCTGAGTCACCCACTTGTGGCTTGCTTAATGCGATCATTACCTCCATTACCGCCACCATGTGAGCTGAGGGCGAAAAGTTGGATGAAAGTAAAGACGTATCAAGTTTACAGAAAAATATAGAACAAGGTGACAATAAAGGTAGACGTAGCCTTCTCCTTTCCGCGTACCGACAAAATCCAATTGGTCATAATGCTGGCAGTTACTGTGTGTACAACTCGTATACAGATGGATTCACGTAGGGTGGAAACTTGTCCCACGAGACAATGATGTGACTTTACCCCCTGATTAGTGTCATCTTGCTCCAGGGAACAGGTAGGTCATCCTCTTCAAAAGGTCAAAGCATCGTACGCTACAGATATAAGTCATGGGGTTCAAGGGACTGTGTTAAAGTGATTTAATTGATTAACTAATTTATTGTTGTCAGGGAGTTATAACATCTGTAGAGATGGGTTAAGAGAAGTAATGACAAGCTTCTAAATATTCTTTCTCGGTATTTACATAAGTTCTGTACACGTATGAATGTTATCCACATATACAGTACATACTGTATATACGAGATTTTTCGTTCTCTTATCATTATTTTTCTTTCTAATTAATCTGTAGCATCAGGTGACAGGCAAGCTGATAGACCTCACCTGAGCCGCATTAGAGCTTCTCTAATGGCAGTAGATTTATTTTTACAAACAATTTTAACTCAGAATACGAGTATTCCAGATAATTACGGAGTGATTTGTTATCCTAACAGCCCCTTATAGTGATGCAGTTTGGTTTAATTTATCTGTCTATCTCTGTTTATTTTTGTCCTATCCGTTTGTCTGTACTCCCACAACATCTATCTGTCTGTCTGTATATGAAGTCAGGTCTAGTATTCTAGCTTAAGTCATGTACGGAGTCCGAATATCAACAAGACCTCACGTGGCCTCCCCTTACTACCCTGATGACTTAAGCTTTAGGTATCGTAGAGGAAGATAGTGATCAGAGGCCAGGCAGCGACACTAAGTGATGGTACTCGTTAGCGCGAAGTAATAACTTGGTTGAGTTACAGCTCGACTTATGTAACTCTGGGTAGTTTGGGTGTC
This sequence comes from Homarus americanus, assembly GCF_018991925.1. Lineage (NCBI taxonomy): Eukaryota > Metazoa > Arthropoda > Malacostraca > Decapoda > Nephropidae > Homarus > Homarus americanus. The sequence continues at coordinate 3,172 of NW_024756353.1, forward strand.
CAGTGTTTACCTATTGCCTTAAGGCGGGGTTGCCAGCAATATTGTCTTAAGGTTAAGGATGGATAATATCTCTGTCTTCCTCGATATAAAGAAATATTTATCTTTTACTTTACTTAAGACCAGTAAGAGTGGGGGTTGTGTTGTGTTCATTACTAGAGTTATTATGTAATACTTAGGTCCTTGGCCTTGTTCACACAGCATATGAACAGCAAGAGGAACACAGGTTTAATGTAAGGTTCGTCTTCCTGGCCGCCTCCCGCATTGACCTCACCATTATCCTTCCCGCTACCTTTGAAAGACGTAGGAATCCTTCTTGATGATTGGTCGTCTGCTTTGCCGTTGGTATGTGGGCCGCTTCTATTGCTCGACTTATCCCTTTATCCAGATCTTGGCAGATTATCCCAATTGTTTGCCATTTTGGAAAGTGTCCAAACTTTTCTATATATAGGACAAGTAAATTCTAAGGCCGATGTTGAAGTACGTCGCCTCTATACTCGTACAACCTCTGTTTCAGGCTACGTCCTGATCTCCTTAAACTACGTCTTACTGAAGCCAGACTTTACTTAAGTTAGACCTTACTTAACTAACCTCTAACCAGTTCTACTCTTCTCCTAAAGTTACCTAACTTAACCTCGGCTGACCTATCTATTATCTCTAACATCTAACCTTCTCTTCCATTACAGTAACATAACCCACCGGTAATTTAACCTAACCTAACCAACAGTAATATTTGTATGACATTATTATAAAAAAGGTCAAAGATTAGTAATAACACACAAGAGATCTGATGGAATCGTAAATGAGGTATTGATGACGTCAGCCGTGGGGTTTACATTGCCTCAAAGATAGACCTTTAACAGAGTGCTTTATGTATGTAAATTTTCACCGTTTGATGTATGCAGATTTTTTGTAGGGTTTGATGTATGTGAGTGTATGTGTGTATGTAAATTTAAGTAAACACACACACACACACACACACACACATCCCGGTGCTGCCATAGGTACAGTATGGCAACTCACGTCATCAGATAGAGAACGTCGATTACAATAATAATACCTGAAAAATTACGTTAACAAAATTATCAGGAATAAATTACACTAATGGATATGAATAAGAGGAAAATATACAGGAGAGTTAGTAGGTTTTATTGTATAAGCATCACAAAGAATGTTATTACAATGGCATTATAAAAGAAATTTACTTAAGGTTCTGCATAGATAATGCTGATGTAGTTAAAGTCTCAATAATGTGTGTATAGGTAAATTTCCTCAACAGGTATGAAAGAAAAGGTGAAATAATAACTGTTGAATGTGTCTCAATGTGAAGGCTACAGACAGCAGGTATAGTTAAAGAAGGTAGTAGGTAGTTATCAAACAGGGAGGTACTACCACCTGGGAAGATATTGGAAGCATAATGTGTTGTCTAATGGTAGACCCTGCTGCTATATGGCATCACAAAAATTGTGACCAAGTCCCAGGTTGCTGATCCAACTTTCTGCCTCATTTACACACAATTGCAGGGTCTCAATTGTTTCCCTGACTTTGACAACACAAAATATATATCGTTTCTCACTCTTGATTTGTTTTTGTTTTTTTCTCCATTCTTTGCAACCCCTTCCTCCCCTCGTCCCCGATGTGGGTGGGTGACCTGTACCTGGGTGGGCTAATGAGTAGTTTACCTGCCGGGTATATGACGAGGAAAAGCGAAATAATAACTTGACGTCTTGTGATGTGTATCTCTCAACAACGCTAATGTTCCCACACCATCCTACACAAACCTTTGGAATTAGCATATCTAAGAATCCCATTTCCATCACAAGAGACATACACACACACACGACCCGGGAGCGTCAGCAGTAGGGTGTGTCATAGGAGAGAAGATCAGCTAAAACTAATGGCCCATCACTTTTTTGGTAGATTTTAGTGTATATAAACATAAAATAATTTCAGTTTCAATATTTTGCAACCTTTTGCTAGGTAAATTTTAGCGTGAACTTTATCGAAAATCTAACGTACAGCTGCATTAGTGCATTACAATTAAATAGTGAACTTTGCTTTCTGACTTCATTATTTAACAACCCAACTAACAATATTTTTTTCTGTTTCAGATTCTGATGCATTTATAAGTTGATAATATTTGCGATGGCTGCTTGTGTCAGGACGAGGAACCAAAAATCCAGCCATCTCAGTCACTATCTTGGGTCTGGGAGAGAGCTCCTGAAGTCGGAGTTGCCTACATTGAGAGATGCTTTGAGATACGGTGTTTTAATCAGGCAAATCAGTGAAAAGAACCAAAGAACTTACACAAACAAAGACATTGCCAGTGATATGACCAAAGCTGTCTTGGCACAGTACACTCTGGCTAACGCTCAGTTCAAGCCTCCAGTCATAACAAGTCAGAAGAAGATTAATGAGAGACTGCTAGCCAGTTGGGAAAAGGCAGGAGATATCTCTCTTGGGAGAGGAAAACTTGCAGTTAAGGACAGCTTTGCCAAGCAACTGGACCAGTTATTTGACATAATTACTTGCAAGTGCCCAATTGTTCTCTGTCCTGAGTTTGGATGCGATCGTGACTGTAAATCCGAGGCCCACATCTCCTGTATTTGCAAACGTGAACTGAAGATTCCTGTGATCGAACTGGCATATGTCAAAGCACAGAGAGAGAAGACTGGCAGTATAGGGGCTCTCATGATTTCTAGCCAAGATATTCCGGAGTCCAAGAGACAGGAGGCTGCCACAGAGAGACAGAAGAGGAGAAGAGTTGCCGAGGAAAAGAGACTTGAGAAGGCCCAGGGTGAGGTAAAAAAGGCCGATGATTGGAGTCAAGCTGATTCAGGAGTTTAATGACTTCCCATGGCTGATCGAGTGCTGACCAGGAGAATGGTGACTTTGTCCCTAACCCAGAAAATAATGATCCCAAACCTTCCAGGCATAAGATTCGAAATAGGAAAGATATCCCGAGCATAGCTCTGGCCAGCATGCGACACCACACTGGTCTCAGAGAAACTGCAGAGATAGCAACAGCTGCCTGGATTGACGGTGGTTTGATAACACCTGATGATGTTCACCTGGTGATAGATCATATCAAAGTAAGGAGAGCTCAGGAGAAACTTGTCAGTAACCTAGAAGAGGAGTTTCATAAGGGGATAAGAGAAAATGGAATCAATTGTTTGTTCTTTGATGGGAGAAGGGATGACACTAAAGTGTTCATGAAAGTTGGAGATTCTGACAATTTGTTCCCTGCCATGGTGAAGGAGGAACACTACTCCTGCTGCAGTGAACCAGGGGGGAAGTATTTGTGGCATTTCACTCCAGAGAAAGATGACATCAGGAAACCACCTGAGATAGTGGCAGATAACATTGTGAACTGGCTCAGAGAGAGGAACGTAGACCAGACCCTGCAGGCCATTGGAGGGGACAGCACCAACACGAACACAGGGTGGCAAGGGGGGTCATACAGTGGATAGAGCGGAAGATTGGGAGGAAGCTGGTCTGGATTGTTTGTGACCTCCACACCAACGAGAGTTGCCACTCAGACATCTTCTGATCCAGGAGCTGGATGGCAAGACTCTTTCAAACAACAGATGGTCTGGTCCTCTTGGCAAGATGCTGGACTCTGCCACTGAGTTAGAAATAAATCCGAGCTTTGAAAAAATCACAGTTGGCCCTCCACTCGTTGAGCTTGCACATACTGTGATTGACGACCTGAGTGCTTACCAGTACTATGGTTACATGATTTGTAGTGCCATCAAAACTGGGGTCATGCCTGATAGACTTGCTTACCTGCAGATAGGTCGAGTCTCACATTCTAGGTGGCTCACAACGGCTCTCCGGTTCTGCAGAATTTGGGTCGCTCATCATAAACTGAAAGGGAACCAGCTTCACAACCTGAGACTTATTGTCCCATTCATCGTGAGTGTCTACTTGCCAAATTGGTTTCCAACACCAAGGTCAAGTCAACACCTCCTCCGAAGGTCCGAGGCATGTTCTCTTCCAGCTTGAGCTCCCGAGGAGTCAGCCAAGGAAGGTTGTTCAGATTGTGGAGCAGACTGTGAGGAGATCTTCCTGGTATGCTCATCCCGAGGCAGTTCTGCAGACAATGCTCTGCAGTAAGGATGAGGAGGAGAGAAGAGTGGCAGTCAAAAAGATCTTGGATATGAGATTTATGAGAGGATCTGGGCATGACGAATCAGTTGGTGACGATTCCTTCAGGGTCAGGAAGACTCCTGAAGTCAATCTAGGTGCCAAGACCCTCACTGATCTCATAGATCTGGATAACATCCAGGCTGGCAGTGTGCCCCCTCTTACCTGCAGCCTCACCAATGTTCAAGTCAGAGCTTTCCTGGACAACCCCATGCATGTCCCTGCCTGGCCCTCGCACACCCAGAGTATAGAGCGTTGTGTACAGCAAGTGAGCGAGGCCAGCAGTCATGTGTACAGCCAGGAGAGGAGGGAAGGCTACATCCGAGCTCAGGTGGTCAGCAGGGAGGTGATGAGTAGAAACAGAAGCAAGAAAGACATGTTCTCTATGGTGTGCAGCAACACCGGGTCGTAGTAGTAAAACCGGTTTTTGTATTTGATGATTTTGTTTTCTAAAGGAATATTAAATTTAATAAATGTGTCAAGATCATTCGTTTCACTATTCTGGATCATTTTCATCCGAATAAATTAACCTGATACATTTACTTTACTTTAAATAAGCTATTTAGTGGTGTTGGTAAAAGGGTGGGAATACTGAATTTTCATAAGATTTCAAGTTAAAATTTGCCTGGCAAAAAATGAAAACTTTTCAAATCTGAAGATATCACATGATTCTGCACATAGAACTACATCATTAATACCATGGGCCGATTTTTCAAACTCCAAAAAAAAAATTCGCCTCTGTATGACACACCCTAATAACCCAAGATACTACACTGGCGACGAGGATGGGATTCTCAAAGTGTTGGTGAAGTCCTTGAAGAGAGGATAGTGACCACTTAAGGGAAGGCTACTCTGAACCTGGAGAATTTAAGTGAAGAGAGCAACCATGGCTGGCGTCAGTGGATACATCGGACGAGTGGGGGAGTATGATGCAGACAAGGAAGATTTCACATCATATTGTGAGAGAATGGACTTCTTCTTTCTGGCAAATGAATTAATGGACTACGGTGGGGATGCGGAGAAGAGAAAAGTCCTTGAAAAGAAAAGGAAAGCAATCTTTTTGACAGAGGTAGGAGCTAATGTTTATTCTACTCTGGTCAATCTGCTTACTCCAGACAAACCCAAAGACTCCTCACTGATTCAGATTACCAATATTCTGAAGCAACATTTTGATCCTGCTCCACTTGAGATCGCTGAAAGTTACACATTTGGCACCAGAGATAGAGGTAAAGATGAATCAGTAAGTAATTATATAGTAGCTTTGAAGAAGTTATCCATTCACTGTAACTTTGGACAGTTCTTGAACCGAGCTCTAAGAGACAGGTTTGTAATAGGCCTGAATTATGAAAAAATACAGAATAAGTTAATGAACACCACTAACTTAACTTTTGAAAGTGCATGTCAGATAGCTACAAGCATGGAATTGGCCGAGAAAAACACCAGAGAATTTGTTCCCAATGCTGGTAGTGAAACAGTTGGCAGTAGTGGCTCAGTGTGTAAAGTAACTGTAGCCAAAAGGAATAAGTATGCCACAAAACAAGGAACACATGCTGATTTAAAATGTAAGAGGTGCCAAGGGAAACATGAAAGCTTTCAGTGGAAGTTCAAGAATTCAAAATGTTACAATTGTCAACGTATTGGTCATATTGCTCCTGCCTGTAGAAGTGATAGAGGTAGAGTATATGCAGTTGAAGGTGGAGAGAAGGAAATGAAAAACAGTATTCATGAGAGTGTTAGTAATTTTGGATCTGATAGTGATGAGAGTGCCCATGTGTTTACTATTTACACCAGTCGTGAAGAGAAAGTTAAACATAGGTATAATGTGGACTTGTGTATTAATGACACACCTGTAACCATGGAAATGGGTACTGCAGCTGATTTCTCCATAATGAGTAAAGATATGTATGAGAAACTATTTGCGCATGTGCCTTTAGAAGACTCAGGTGTCAAGTTGAGAACTTATACTGGAGAGATTTTGAACACAGAAAGTAAATTAGAGTGTGAGGTAAAGTACAAAAATCAGAATTTAAAGTTGCCATTAATTATAGCTAGTTATGTGAATAGACCAACTTTGTTAGGTAAGAACTGGTTGTGTGAACTTGAGATGGCCTGGAAGGAGATATTTAGTGTTAGAATGTGTAACAGTATTCCAGGTCTTGAGAAATTGCTTGAAAAATACAAGATTTTATTTGTAAAGGGACAGGGTGGTATAAAGGGTTATGAAGCTCATATCACCATTGACAAAGATGTTACACCCATATATGCTAAGTCCAGACCTGTTCCTTATGCATTGAAAGGTGAGGTTGAGAAGGAATTAGACAGACTTGTGAGTGAGGGAATTATTGTGAAAACCGCCAAGAGCAATTGGGCTGCTCCAATAGTAATTGTACCTAAAGCTGATAAATCTGTTAGACTATGTGGTGATTATAAAGTTACCATTAACCAAGCTGTTGAGGATGAGCAATATTCTTTATCCACATCTCAAGATTTGTTTGCTGCACTAACAGGTGGAACCATTTTCACGAAGTTAGACTTGTCCCAAGCATATGCTCAGGTCTCTGTTGATGCTGAAAGTCAACAGTACCTTACCATCAACACTCATAAAGGATTGTATAAGTTCAAAAGGTTGCCTTATGGTGTTAAGAGTGCACCAAAGTTATTTCAGTGCATCATGGACAAAATTCTTGTGGGTCTTCCCAATGTGTTATGTTTTCAGGATGATGTCCTTATTGTTGACAGTGACTTCCAAAATCATGTCAAAACCCTAGCCACAGTATTCGAAAGATTGTTGGCACACAATGTCAGGCTCAACAAGAGCAAATGTTCATTCCTAGCTAAAGAAGTAACTTATCTTGGCTACAAAGTGAATGCAGAAGGGCTGAGACCTGTAGAAGATAAAGTAGGAGCCATAGTAAATTTACCTGCTCCAAAAAATGTCAGTGAATTGAAAGCTTTCCTAGGTATGATACAGTATTATTCAAGGTTCTTGAGTGGACTTTCATCAGTTTTAGCCCCTCTGCATGAATTATTAAAGAAAGGGATACCATGGAAATGGAACAGTGCAACTCAGAAGTCATTTGAAGATTGTAAAGCTGCTCTGTCTAGTACAGATGTTTTGGTCCACTATGATACCAGTAGAAAACTAAAGCTTGCTTGTGATGCATCGGGCTATGGATTAGGTGCTGTCATAAGTCACATAATGGATAACGGTGAAGAAAGACCCATTGCATATGACTCGAGAACTCTTACCCAAAGCGAGAAAAATTATGCACAAATAGAGAAAGAGGCTTTGTCTATCATATTTGGAGTAAAGAAATTTCACCAGTATCTATATGGGAGGAATTTTGTTTTAATAACTGATAACAAGCCTGTCTTGGCAATTTTGGGTCCTAAATCACCTGTTCCTACACTTGCTGCAGCAAGAATGCAGAGATGGGTTTTGATATTGTCGGCATATGACTATGAGATACAGTACAGACGTTCAGATGATCATTCCAATGCAGATGCTTTGTCAAGGTTGCCAGGAAGTGGATCAAATGATGGAGTAGAGCCTAAGGTTTATGCTGTAACCATGATAGCAGAAGATTTTCCAGTCACCTCCGGAATGATTGCTCATGAAACTAGGAAAGATGTTGTATTAGGAAGAGTCCTGGAGTATACACTAAATGGATGGCCAGAGATTTGTCCATCCTTAGACTTTCAACCGTATCATTTAAGGAGATGTCAATTATCAGTAGAACAGGGATGTGTGTTGTGGGGTATGAGGGTGTTAATTCCACAGTGTTTTAGAGGGCAAATTTTGAATGAACTGCATTTTGAACATTCAGGTATATGTGCTATGAAAGCACTGGCCAGAAGTTTTGTGTGGTGGCCTAAACTGGATGGTGAAATAGAAATGATGGTACGTGAGTGCTCTGTTTGTCAGAATGTTAGGAGTATGCCACCCAGCACACCTTTGAAAACCTGGAAATGGCCTACCCGTCCCTTCCAAAGAGTACACATTGACTTCTGTGATAAGGGAACAGACAAATTTCTTGTATTAATTGATAGTCATTCAAAGTGGATTGATGTTAAGCACATGTACAGTACTAATGCTGGTAGCACCATTGATGAATTAAGGTTAATGTTTGCCGAACATGGAATACCAGAAGAGGTAGTTTCTGACAATGGTCCTCCATTCCAATCATCAGAGTTTAAAAATTTCATGAGATTCAACGGTGTAAAGCATGTACTGACCCCACCCTATCATCCTGCCTCTAATGGTGCAGCTGAGAGATCAGTTAGAATTGTAAAGGAAGCACTTTCCAAGCAGGTAATTCAAGGAACTGTAGGAAAATCAATGAAACACAGACTAGCAAATTTCTTACTCAGATACAGAACCACGCCACATAGTGTGACAGGATGTACTCCTGCAGAGTTAATGGTGAAGAGACAGTTGAGAACAAGATTAAGTTTAGTTAAGCCAAGTCTGTTTGAAGTTGTAGAGAGGAAACAAGCTCAACAAAAAATGTATCATGATAAGAGTTCCAGTGAAAGAGTGTTCAAGGTAAATGATAGGGTGAGAGTTAGGAACATGGCTAAAGGTTATGGTACTGTACATGCAAAGTGGATAACTGGTGTCATTGACAAGGTATGTGGATCTAGGACATATTTAGTGAAATGTGGTAACTCTTTGAGGTATGTTCATGTGGATCACATCATTCAGGCACATGACGAGATGAATGTAGCACCAGGACATGATGATAAACTTGACACATTTTCAGATGATCATCATCATGATGATGTTGTAGTGGACTTCTCCCCTACAACTGCGTAGCGGCGTCACCAGCTGCTACCATCTTCCCTAGCAACCAAGCAAGCGGCGACAGCAGATGTTACCGTATCTTAGCAACGGAACCAGAGACCGGCGACTTTCTCGGGTTTTCCCAACATGACTCATAGAGGACTCACGGCTGCTGGGTATATAAGCTCTGTCTCTCCATTGAGATTCATTCTGGCCATTCTTCTTGAACACGCAACACCTACTCCAGCAAGCTCCACGCTGTCCAGCATTCATTCAACCAGGAGGCCAGCAACAGGCAACATCTTCTCTAACGAAGCTCCTGCACATCTACCTCCTTCAACACGCGACTCACCGAACGTCTCCACTGAGCAGCTCCTCACCACACGGCACCTCCAGCACCAGACTGTCTATCATATAACTTATATTATACAAGAAAACCACCTTAGAGTTTCCATCCATCCTGAGTGCTAGACAACATTATACCACGAATTCCTACAATGTCAAAGATGATGTTTCCCAGCATCCACTCACTGTGTCAACTGATTGTAGTGATGATATGTCTGTCACTGATAATGCACAGAGTGCAAGTAAAACCCCTGTAAAACTTGATGGAGGGAATAGTCCTAGAAGATCAAACAGAGTTAGGAGACCTGTAATTAAATTAGACCTCTAATTATCTGAATTGTGAACAGGCCTTTCAAAACTGTTTAGTTAGGAAGTTATATTTGTTGTGTTCTATTCTCTTCTTCCCTGCCATATGTAATTCTGTAAGTTTGTTTATTTAGGATTTGTAGCAGCCATGCTCTCTTTTGAAAGGGAAAAATAGTGTTATATATATGTATGTTTATATGCTGCATTTATTGAATGTATATATTATATATTATGTTACTTCTTACGAAATGTGTTAGGCACGTTGTAACCAAGAACAGAGAATAAACAGCCAGCCAGACAGACCATGTGACTCTTCATTCTCCCATTAAATAACCCAAGATACTACACCCTGTAGTAGCTAATACCCCAACAGTAGTAGAATCCCCAGCTTAGTGTCTACATATCTGTTTATAACATGGTTAGGGTTGTCTAGGATGTACTGTACTCTGTGAGTTATTTAGGCCTCACGGAGCTCGGCAGGTAGGTGACGAGCGATGTAATGGGCCCCTGTCTCATCAACAGAACATATTATATTGTAGTGGATTTCTCCCCTACAAACGCTGTTTGTCGCTGAGTAGCCGATCCCGCGAATTCCCCAGTGTATGCCTCGTGGTCTAGGTCAACCAGCGCCGCCTTACATGATGGAGGTCAACTATTAAGCCACGCCTACCTCCGCTATATAAGACCTGACCTCGTGGTGACCTACCTCTTCTTTCTACCTACACCAACCAGCCAGCAACACCTCCTCCTCCTCCGCCTGCCTGGCGGTCCTCGCTCCCGCCGGCGAGCATGGCGACCCACAAGCTGGTCCTTCCTCTGAGCATCCTCACCAACCAGCTCTCTCTACATCACGCTTGTAACCACGCTGCCACTTCCCAGCACCAAGCTGCACTGTACATCCAATACAATATGTATACAGAGAGCACAAAATTTGTGGGGTACGTTATGTTTGTTTGCGTTCACACTCAGGATGGGATGGAGGAAGGAAACTCACAATGTGCTCTCTGTATACTGTACATATTGTATTGGATGTACAGTGCAGCTTGGTGCTGGGAAGTGGCAGCGTGGTTACAAGCGTGATGTAGAGAGAGCTGGTTGGTGAAGGTGCTCAGAGGAGGACAGCTTGTGGGTCGCCATGCTCGCCGGCGGGAGCGAGGACCGCCAGGCAGGCGGAGGAGGAGGAGGTGTTGCTGGCTGGTTGGTGTAGGTAGAAAGAAGAGGTAGGTCACCACGAGGTCAGGTCTTATATAGCGGAGGTAGGCATGGCTTAATAGTTGACCTTCGTGATGTATGGCGGCGCTGGTTGACCCAGACCACGAGGCATACACTGGGGAATTCGTGGGGTCGGCTACTCAGCGACAAACAGCGTTTGTAGGGGAGAAATCCACTACAATATAAATGAGTCAATACATCTGGTATTATATTCAGATTCACCACCCTGTAACTTTCCACTGTCTATGAGTAAGACATGAGTTGGACACGTGAGAGGGCAACTCTCCCAAGAGGGTAGAAGCTCCTTAGTCACTCACGGCAACTCATATCGTAAGGACGTGATTAACGTTTATATTACATAAACGTCGTCCCTTTCTCATTCACCCATATACAGTGAAACTTACGGTCTATCTACACTCAGGAATTATTGATACAATCCTTTTGTAATAAAATAAGGAACTACAGTTTGGGTTTCGTTACTTAAACCCAAATAATAGATATATGTGAACGGCCTGGCTAATTGGACACTCCAGCCGATTCATCAGATAGAAGGGAGAAGGAATCGGAACAATTACTACAAGTGAGAGCTGAGAGTAGAGAGATGCCCCGGGCATCAACCTCAGAACTAAACAACATTGATATTACCAACACGTGCCCTTACAATCAGTAATATCATTCTAGATGTAACAACATATTTTATCACCCAATATATGAGTGCATAAAACAATAAAATAATACACAGATCAAGTTATGAAATAATAAAAGAATATTTACTTTTATCCTCTTGGCAGTACAGTGTGGGGTATGAGATTGTTTGGTTCACACTCAGGATGGAATGGAGAAAGGAAACTCACAATGTGCTCTCTATATACATATTGTATTGGATGTACAATGCAGCTTGGTGCTGGGAAGGCAGCATGGTTACAAGCGTGATGTAGAGAGAGCTGGTTGGTGAGGACGCTCAGAGAAGGACAGCTTGTGGGTCGCCATGCTCGCCAGCGGGAGAGAGGACCGCCTGGCAGGCGGAGGAGGAGCGAGGGCCGCCAGGCAGGTGGAGGAGGAGCGAGGGCCGCCAGGCAGCGGCAGAGGAGGAGGTGTTGCTGGCTGCGGCTGTAGGTAGAGAAAGAGGCAGATCACCACGAGGTCAGGTCTTAAATAGCGGGGGTAGGCGTGGCTTAGCAGTTGACCCCCGCTCCGTGGTGTATGGCGGCGCTGGTTGACCTAGACCACGAGGCATACACTGGGGAATTGGTGGGGTCGGCTAGGCAGCGACAAACAGCGTTTGTAGGGGAGAATTCCACTACAATACTCCCCCTTCCCTCCAGGCTGTGTAGGAGACTTGTTGTCTGCAGGGTTGCATAGCACATGTGAGGCAGAACGGGCGGTGCGTGCCTCATGTGAGACAACGGCGATGGCGTGGATGAGCCGGTCGCTGGGGACAACTGTCTAGATACACAATATCTGTGGGAGAAGAGAGGGAGAAAAAGGGTGTGTGGAGGCGATGAATGTTGTGCTTCCCTCACGGCAGGTACAGAGTCGTCAGATGCGCCTGCTGGGGTGTGTGGGCCTGGGTCAGCAGGGGCTGCGTCAGCAGAAGCGGATGAGGGCTCGTGACAGCAGCTGGGTCCACGACAGCAGCAGGGTGCAGGACATTAGCAGGGAGTACCTGAGGGAGAAAAGAGGGGTGTGTGGGTCCCCACTCAGGAACAGAGGCCGCGTCAGGGGCGGCAGGGGTTACTGCTGGGCCGGGGTCGGCGTCTGAGGCAGGACGGGTGTGCTGGGGTCGGTAGGACGTGGTGATTGGGGGCAGGAAAAGGAGCTGGTGTCTGCTAGGAGAAACAGTGCTGCTCTAGGGTGTCTAACCTGCGGTGTAGAGACAGAAGCTGTAGAGCCGATGAGAGCTGCTTCTGGGTGGATAAGCCAGTCTTCCATGTTGCTTGAAGACTGGGAGCGTGATCAGTTTCTCCTCCATCCTGTCTGAGTGCGAATCTCCGGGAGTCACCATTGTGGGATATGAGATTGTTTGGTTCACACTCAGGATGGAATGGAGAAAGGAAACTCACAATGTGCTCTCTATATACATGTTGTATTGGATGTACAATGCAGCTTGGTGCTGGGAAGGCAGCATGGTTACAATCGTGATGTAGAGAGAGCTGGTTGGTGAGGACGCTCAGAGAAGGACAGCTTGTGGGTCGCCATGCTCGCCAGCGGGAGAGAGGACCGCCAGGCAGGCGGAGGAGCGAGGGCCGCCAGGCAGCGGCAGAGGAGGAGGTGTTGCTGGCTGCGGCTGTAGGTAGAGAAAGAGGCAGATCGATACGATACGATACGAAGTCTTTAGTTAAGAGGTGAAAGAAGATTATTAGGAATTGAAGGAAAAGTGGTGAAACTGAAATACAGTAGGAGTAGAAAGAATCTGGGCTCAACCAGATCGCTTCATCTTTCTTATTGGTGTTTTGTCTTTGTTCTGCTCCCTTGGGTCGTCAGACCTTTGTATTAATATTGGTTTATTTATATAATGCTGCTTATTATTATTATTTTTATTATTGTTGGAGTTAGTGAGCCCGCCCAGGTCCTTGTGTAACTGGGAGGGTAGTCACATTTTTTTTTTTGAGGTGTTAGTTAAGTGTTAGTTGTGTTAGTCTAAAGGTACACTGTATGGAGAGGCCTGCCAGGTTCTTAGTGGAGCTGGTAGGTCACTCTCATCTTTATTCCTCTAGTAATGTTTTATGTAGAAATGTGTATATTGAGGCAGGAGGTGGTTCAATTACTTCTTCCTGGCTGATATAGCTGGGAGGGTAATCACATTATTATTATTAATATTATTAATTTATTTTTTATTTCGAGTTAGTGAGCCCGCCCAGGTCCTTGTGTAGCTGGGAGGGTAGTCACTTTTCTTTTTTTTTTTTTTTTTTGCTAAGATGTTAGTTCAATGTTAAATGTTAAATGTTAAATTAGTTATGTTAGTCTAAAGGTACACTGTATGGAGAGGCCTGCCAGGTTCTTGTGGAGCTGGTAGGTCACTCTCATCTTTTATTCTCTCTATTAATGTTTTATATGTATATTGGGGCAGGAGATGGTTCAATTACTTTCTTCCTGGCTGATTTAAACCAACTGTGTTCTTGGAATTCTTCGTTGTCTATATTATTTATCCAGTTTTGATATGTTTCTGTGTTAAGTTCAGTCACTTTTTTCCAAATATTTACAGCTTTGTTGTGTATATCTACATTGATTGCTAAGAGGTTTGCTCTCTTGTGTAGCTGTTCATTATTGATGTGGTCTGTATATTTTATGTTATATATAAATCTGAGGGCTATATTTTGTACTGTTTGTAACCTTTTAATGCACGTTTTACTAAGGGTGTTCAATGGGATGGGTGGGTAGTCCATAATTGATTTGACAAGGGCAATATAAATCTTTCTTTTGTTATTAATGCTAAGGTTCTTAAAGCGTTTTATTTTTGATAATCTTATACTTGCCTGTCGTTCTTTATCTTTAAGTATGTTATATATCCTCTTTTTGTTAGTTTTAATCCAAGCATCCTACCTTCAGTGTCGTATGGGTATAGTTCCTGGTCGACTATTACTGGACTTGTTTTAATCTTGGCTATTGGTATTATCTTGAATTTGTTCTTATTTGTCCTGATTTTCCATTTTTCTCAAAATCATTTATGTTTTTTATCGCTCTTACCGTGTAGAGTGCCATAAATTGAGTTGATTTTCCTGGGTATGATACTATTTGAGTAATATCATCAGCAAACATTACATATTCGCTAAAGGGGGTAGGTTGAGGTGTGTCTGAAGTATAAATTGTATATAGTGTTGGAGAAAGGCATCCTCCTTGAGGTACTCCACTCTCAAGATTAAACATAGTTCCCAAAAAGTTTTCAATTTGAATTTGTGCTCTCCTATCATCTAAATAGTTACACAATATTCTTAGCAAGTATTCGTTAAGTCCCAGTTTTAATATTTTATATTTCAAGCCTAAATGCCAAACTTTATCAAAAGCCTTAGAAACATCCCTTAAAATTATATTGATCTGGTTACCCTTGCTTTTTTCTATTGCAATTATTTCCGTTATTGTAGCTATTGCAGTTAGGGTATTTCTATGTGGAATAGGCTACCGAGTGCTATAGTAGGATTGGGGACGCTAGGGAGCTTCAAGACGAAGTTGGATAGGCACATGGAAGTGCTGGGATGGGTGTGAAAGGGATCTACCCTGTATGGGCCAGTCGGCCTCCTGCAGTATCCCACTTTCTTATGTTCTTATGTTCTTATGTTTTAAATCCATGTTGTCTGTTGTTAGTTTTCCCATGTTGTGTTAAAAAGGCTATAAGTCTTGAATTTAATATTTTTTCCAATAGTTTCCCGGTAATTTCTAATAAAGATATTGGCCTGTAGTTTAATATTTCCTTATTGTCCTTACCCTCCTTAGGAATAAATATCATTTTAGCATATTTTAGTTTGTCTGGAAAGTAACCAGTTATTAAGCATGCGTTATAAATGTTTAATAGTGTATTTAAAATGTTTTCAGGTAGATTCATGGGAGGCAGATCACCACGAGGTCAGGTCTTAAATAGCGGGGGTAGGCGTGGCTTAGCAGTTGACCCCCGCTCCGTGGTGTATGGCGGCGCTGGTTGACCTAGACCACGAGGCATACACTGGGGAATTGGTGGGGTCGGCTAGGCAGCGACAAACAGCGTTTGTAGGGGAGAATTCCACTACAACAGCTCAAACACTGTTTCAATTATAAAAGTTAACCTTCGCAAATTAATGTAAACTTAGAGCACTAATTTTCATAGCCGAGGTGCACCGTAACAGAGACTAATGAATATATATGTAAAATTATCGCCCAAGGAAAGTATATAAAGTACTTTTGGGGTAAGCGTGGGGGGGATGAGAACTGATCAGTGTTATAATACTACCACGAACTAGTTATTTAATGCTTAACATCAACCAACTAAGATTTACCTAACGTAACTACCTGATGATAGTTTATTATTACTTCGTGTTACTATAACTACCTAAGGATAGTTTATTATTACATAGTGTTACTAATAACTACCTGATGATAGTTTATTATTACTTATTGTTCAGTTTATAAAACAGTAAGAAGTAGATGTAATACAATTATAAAAAGGTGTATCAGTAGCAGAGTAAAGTTTTTTTTTCAGATAATATTAAGTATATAATAATAACTGTTTAAACTACGTGATGTTAGTTTATAATTATTATATTAGGTGAAGTTGAGTTGCAAGATGTTCGTGGTAAGTTATTAACAGTGTTCATCGCCTCACTTGTAAACATTAAGTCGACTAAAATGTGTTACTTAAAATAAAAACTTGGAGGATTTAATACTTAACTACGTCATTAACACTGTGAGTTGTTTATTAAATTATGTATGACTTATATATACAGTTTATGGTAAAGGTGTAGATAACGGCTACCACCAGAAGGAGTTTGTTGAATTGGTTAGAATTTAGTCTACAAAAATAATACTGTATGATACTAAACCTGACCTAACATACCCATAGTTGGGTATGTTAGGTCACGTTTTATTAGGTTCTACACAATAATATGATATTAAACCTGACCTAACATACCCATAGTTGGGTATGTTAGGTCACGTTTTATTAGGTTCTACACAATAATATGATATTAAACCTGACCTAACATACCCATAGTTGGGTATGTTAGGTCAGGTTTTATTCGGCTCTGCACAATAATATCATGATATTAAACCTGACCTAACATACCCATAGTTGGGTATGTTAGGTCACGTTTTATTAGGTTCTACACAATAATATGATATTAAACCTGACCTAACATACCCATAGTTGGGTATGTTAGGTCAGGTTTTATTCGGCTCTGCACAATAATATCATGATATTAAACCTGACCTAACATACCCATAGTTGGGTATGTTAGGTCAAGTTTTATTAGGTTCTACACAATAATGTTATGATATTAAACCTGACCTAATTTGCTTCATGTTACTAAATCTCAAGAGGTTATTTCCTCCTCTGAATATTGATGTGGTACATTTTTCTTGCTTATGTCAGAGATGTTTTTATATTGAGTCAACTAACTTCCTCTAGAGAGGATGTACTTTTATCATCCAAAGTTTCAGTGCCAGGAGAGTTGTTCCTCACTTATGATGACATCTTCTGTTTAGGGGGAGGGATGAGCTCAGGTGTCTGGAAAGAAAGTCACAATTTGGGTTAGAAAAAGTCAGGGATATAAACACATCTTTTAAACAGCCTAAATAATGTTAAGTTGTGTTAAGGTTTGTGACTTTTTTCCTACATTCTGGGATAATGACACATCATGGAGAACCAGATCATTGTGTTCACTCAGTAAAGGTTTATTGATTCATCCAAGTGCTGTACCCAGGTCCGCACTGACACTTCCCTGGCCGAACCTCCATCTAATGCAGGGGTCACCAAACTACGGCTCGGCGACGTCAGTTCATCAGGCCCGCCGACGGTACTTGAATTTGCTTGATAAAACGTATGGAACACGAGACGTGATAGAATTTAAATTTAAATATTATGTTTAGAATACTAGGAGATCTTCACGCGTGCGGAGACCTCCTGACTGCTATGTGCCTTAAATTTACTATTTTAAATTTTAAATTATTGTATCTAGATTTTCTTGTTTATTGTAATGTTTGCTTATTTCGCGCCATCCCAAGTCCTTCCCCGGCTCGTGGTAGCTCCGCCTACGATCTGACGTTACCATGGTTTTTCGTCTTTTTTCCCAGAGCTTTCGTTCTGGCTTGCAAGTATTGAACAGAATGATTATGCGGCCCGCGCTCGTCATTCTTTCAGTTATCCGGCCCACTGTGAAAAAAGTTTGGTGACCTCTGATCTATTGTATGAACGTTTACAAGGTGAAAACAGCACTTTGAAGTATGTGGGTGATGTGTAATGGTATTTTAACTGGTATGGTTGTTTTAATACATAGAGTGCAAATCTGTTGAGGAAGTACTCTTCAAATATATACATGGAACAGATGACAGCTGTTTTGGTATGATACTAATTGCTTTAATTAAGTTTTGAACTTTTAAGTGGCAGGTCTTGATGTAAACACTTCTTGGCATTTTCTGTTTTATTGCTGAGAGCAGGTTTATATGCAGCTATAATCTGAGAGAATATATTGTGAATAATCTCCAGGGAAGTGTTGTAAATATCACTTCTATTAAGTGTGAACTTTCCTGTCTAGTGGTATGGAGAGAACTGCCCCTCTCTGGGGTGTGAGAGAGTGGTAGCAAGTTAGCATTGGTTACTGAATCCACTGACCCTGGCTTGAGCCCAGCGATAGATGCAACCTCTGTGATCTAGTCATAAACAATATGGTGAATCACATGTTGAATAATTTAATGAAATACTTGGAGTTAGGGGTATATTTATATTAAGCAAAGTGCTGTTACAATTTTGTAAACCAACCAAACCTGTCTTAACCTATTGTGAAGACCGTGTATTGTAATGCTGTACTGTACTACCTTTTTTGTAGATACAGGTTTTACCTCTCTAGTCCGGCATTCTGTGGTCCGGAACGATTTTAGTTTGTCCAATAGGTAGATAGGCAGTTTTTTTTTTTTACTTATCTGAATTATTATTATTATTACAGGAGTATTAAATTTTTGCCCCTCAGGCCCCAATGTGGGTCAGTGACCTATGCCCGGGTGGGCTAATCCCCTTAAAAAAAAAAAAGCCGCGGGAAATTAACGTTTGTTTACATCCGGCAGTTCGGCTGCTCTCTCTCTCTGCTTGTCTATACAGAGTACAACATTTAACCCTTCAATATATATGAGCAGTAAATAAGTGTTGCTTTCATATTCTTATGTAGAGTACTGACGATATATTTTCACATGTGCGCACTTACATACGAGCAGTCTCACTTTTTTTTTTACCATTAATGGTTAGCTACTTATATTGTTCCATTTATTAACATTAAATAACATTACAGGTACTTCAAGCAACCATATTCATTTTTTACATTAATTTTACTACTTTTACTTTTACTTTTATCCTCTTCGCCACTGATCGGCTTGTTAGCCGCTTGGGCGATCGGTCACGTCTCTTTTCCTTTATATTCTTCACCAAAAGGTCGGCTCGCTAGCCGCCCGGGCGATCGGTCACGTCTCTGTCACGCACTGTTGGCAAATACTGGGCATGCACCGGCTCCTGAATGTACCTGAACCCGCTCCAGTGTTGGTCAAGTCTTCTCTTGAAAGAGCTCACACTCGGTGCCGTCACAACACTCTCTGGTAGATTGTTCCAAGAGTTTACAACCCTCACTCCGAAAAAGTTTGCCCTCACGGTTTTCCGGACTTGCGGCTTCTTCAATCTTGAGCTGTGACCCCTTGTGGGGCGAGCGTCCGCCAGCTCCAAGTAAGGACACTCAACTGAGTAGTGCCCCCTGAGATGCTTATAAACCTCAACTAGGTCCCCCCTTGCCCGTCTGTAGTATAAGCTAGGCAAGTTCAGGCGCTCCAATCTCTCAGGGTAGCTGAGGTGCCGAAGTGCAGGCACCAGTTTGGTGGCCCTCCTTTGAACATTTTCAACCAACTGACAGTCCCTAGCATATCTCGGGGACCAGATGGGATGACAGTACTCCAGATGGGGAAGCACTTCACTCCTGAAGATCGTCACGAGGGACGGACCGTCTAGGTATCTGAACGACCTTCTTATAAGACCCAATAATTTATTTGCCTGATTTACCTTCTTCTCACAATGGCCCGAGAACTTCAGCTCATTGTCAACATACACACCTAGGTCCTTCTCACACACAGTCTCAACTAGTACATTTTCTTCATCCCGTTGGGACATATGGTACGCCTCCTTACCGTTGGTACGCCCCAGGTGCATCCTCTTACACTTCGTGACATTGAATCTCAGCAGCCATTCCTTCGACCATTCCTGGAGCCCACAGAGGTCCTTCTGCAGCTCTTCACAGTCCGCTTGGTTCTTAATTTCCCGAAATAACTTGGCGTCATCGGCAAACATTTGTATGGAGGAGTGTACAACGTCAGGCATATCATTTATGAAACAAACAAACAACAGCGGGCCCAATACACTACCCTGCGGTACCCCACTTGTTACAGGTACAGATGACGATTTCGTGCCATTAATCACCACACATTGCTTGCGGTCATGTAGAAAGTCTTCTATCCACGCTAGGACATTTCCCCGAATTCCGTACCCTTCCAGTTTGATTTTCAGCCTTTCGTGGGGTACACTGTCGAAAGCCTTGGCAAAATCTAGGTAAATATTGTCGATATTACCACCCCGTTCTAGAATATGGGTCCAAATATCCAATACCTTGAGCAATTGTGTCAAGCAAGAGCGCCCCGGCATAAAACCGTGTTGGCAATCTTTTACAAGGTTGTTTCGTAGTAGATGTTCCATCGCTGCATCTCTGATAATACTCTCAAGTACTTTACATATTATGCTGGTCAGGCTCACCGGTCTATTGTTGTTTGTGGAGTGCCTATCGCCCTTCTTGAAGATAGGACTCACATAAGCCACTTTCCATTCACTGGGGACCATTTGTTCATCCAGGCATTTACAAAACAGAATCTTCAGGGGCTCTGCAAGCTCGTTGCACAGCTCCCTTAGCACTCTAGGATGCACCATGTCAGGTCCAGGACTCTTATGGACCTTTAGCCTGGACAGTTTATTTCTAATACCCTCTTCTGTGAACACAATGTGGGTCAGTGCTGTGTCGAACCGTCTGTCCTCAAACGCAGGAAGGTTAGTTGCATCCTCTCTTGTGAACACTGAGGAAAAGAAGCTGTTCAATGCCTCAGCTTTATCCTGGTCAGAATCTGCGTAACTACCATCTTCAAGCCTCAGGTCTGATACTCCTACTCGCGTTTTCAATTTCGACTTTGCATAGCGGTAAAACGCCTTTGGGTTTGACTTGACCTCGCGTGCAACCAGCCTTTGGAACTCCTTTTCAGCCCTCCTACACTCTATCTTTGCTTGGTTTCTGGCTCTTGCATACATCCTCCTGTCTTGCTCATCGTTTGACCCAACCCACGTCTTGAATTTCTGGGTTTTCTTCTTAATTTTGTCGACCGCCGCATGGTTCATGTGTAGGGATCCCCTCGTATTCCTAGAAGCACTGGGTTTGGTCTTGGGTATATATTTGTCGATCAAATGGGTCATTTTACTAGTTATGATATTCAGCGTAGTGTCTGCGTTCTTGTACCTTAATAAGTCAGGCCAGTTGATACCCCTCATCTCTTCCCTCATCCCATTGTAATTTCCCTTGTAATATTTGCACCTTGGCCTGGCCTTATCTTGAACTAGGTAACAGTTAAATCTGAATGACTACTCAGGGTCTTATTTTCTTCAGTTTTATATGTAGAACCAATCAGTCACTGGTTTCGTAAGCTTTAACATAAACAATGCCGGCAGCCGTCTCGTCTCCTCTAATATTCCACGTATTATTAATAAATTGTATTGTTAATTTTGCACACACGTACATTGATTCAATAAAACAAATTCAGAAACATTAATTAAAATATATATGAACAGTAAATAAGTGTTGCTTTCATATTCTTATGTAAAGTAATGACGATATGTTTTCACGTGTGCGCATGCGCACTTACATATGCGATCTCTCTTTTTCTTTACCATTATCGTTAGCTACTTCTATTGTTCCATTTATTAACATTAATAACATTACTTAAAACAACCATATTAATTTTACTACAGCTACAACCAAGGTCTTATTTTCTTCAGTTTTATATGTAGAACCAGTCAGTCACTGGTTTTGTAATCAACGAAAACAATGCTGTGTCATTTCCTCGCATGTTTTAATATTCTACATATTATTAATGAATTCTATTGCTCATTTTGCACACATAAACATTAATTCAATAAAAAAGACATTCAGTAATAAACAACAATGAATCTTTTGTACATAAGAGAAATGACGCTGTTTACACGATTATGCACGTCGTCTGCACGTTGGCGGGCCGTTCAAACCCGTCGAAATTCAAGTTTCCGCCGTCAAAATTTTTATTTATTTATTTTTTTGTGTGTTCCAATAAAATACATTAAGAATTAAAAACTCGCAAAATTTGAGAAGCTACTATGCGACATTTAACCCTTCAATATGTCTTCAAAGAGACCATAACGCAGAGAAAGTGGTGCTAGTGCTTCCAGGCATAAGCACAAGTCACTATCTATCCAGGAAAAGGGTGAATTTCCATGGTCCGGCAATTTCCATGGTCCGGCAATTTCCATGGTCCGGCACCGGTCAGGTCCCGAGGTTGCCGGATTAGAGAGGTACAACCTGTATTAGTAATTTATAAGGACTGAGTCACATAGGTAATGCAGTTAATATTATTCTTTATAAGTAAGAATTATTTATTTGCTACATTGTACAGAAATTTATAACAATCTGATGTTGTGACTTCACTCTCCCTTCACTTGCTGAACAGAGGCCGGATACTCAAAAACATTTATGGGACTGTATGTTGTTGTGTAGCCCGTAACTGGACTTACAGTCTCAGATTGGCATACTTAAAACACAGATGGTATACTCAAAACAAATATTTGACATCGAACTCCGTAAGTTAAAGCAAGTAACTTACATCAGCCCCTGAGGTTGTGTAACACTCTCAACCCGAATGTAGTAGTCACTAATTCCCGATTGTATAAAAAATAATAATAATATATGTTGTAATAATGCTTGTTAGACTTGTTTTATCATAGAATAAAGAAGAAAATGTTTTGTACATCAACATACTGAAATATAATATTTCACTTTGTCTTTTTGGTAACTTTTTTGTTGTATAATAAGCTGCTTGAGTGTTTGTATTTGTCGCAGTTTGGAAGAGACGCATCTTTTGTCTTCTTACACATTATAAAGTATTTCTTACCAAAATAGAAGGTTTGTATTGTTCACACTTAGGGTAAAAATATGTTTTATGACTGAGTAAACTTGCAGATAGAACTTATTAATGTTGTATAGCCAGAAATATCCCTCGGTAATGAAAGCCAAATATGAGGTCAAGTGAACATTCCTGCCAAGACTTCGCCTTGTTTTTCTAATATTCAACCAATAGCCTCAGCCTATTTTCTATGTATATGGCTTATGATAACATGAAAGGCTATAAATTTCCATAGGCTAGCCAAAATTAAATGATATTAGGCATAAAATATGGATTGCAATTACCTTGATTAATGGGGGCCTATTTAACTGCTTTTTCAGTCTTTGGCCAATTAAAGGTTAAACGTGGGGCCTACTTAATTTAGTTAGAACATGAGGAATATTTAAATAAGAAATTATACCAATAGATTATAGGTTTGGTGTGGTTTGGTTATGTTATGGTATGTTAGGTTAGAGAATGTGTACATGGTTTTTTGGTGTGTGTCAGGCTGTCAGTGAGACACTTTGTCTAGCAACTACCTTAGGCCTAGTTCCAGACTTTTCATGAACAGTATCATAGGGTAGAGTATTAATTTAAGAAAATTTACGGCTAATCCGATATATTTTCATGTTTTAAATTGTTGTTTTTTGTATGAACTTGAAGACAAATTCAGACCAAATGACCCAAACATTGAAAGGAAAACACCATGTTCTAGGCTAAATGAGTAATTTAAGAGAAGTGATTTGTCATTTAGGTTAGGCAAGGTTATACTATCATTAACCAATTAATTTGAAATTGCCCAGAATAAGGCCAACATTAGGCCCGTGGTTATTTACCCAACTTCTATTATGGGTAAAACGCCCAATACTGTGTTATTGTAGGGTTACGTGATGTTGTCTCACACTCAGGATGGGTTGGAGAAAGGAAACTCTTAATGGTGGTTTCTTATATAAAATATATTATATACAAAACAGTCTGGTGCTGGGAAGTTGTTGCTTGGAAGAGGAGTTGCTGCATGGTAGAGTAACCACTACAAGATTTCGGTTAGCCGGAACAATTGGTAAAGAGCACTTCCGTGAATGAGAGTTTTCCCGTTAACGAGATGATTATCTCAAATCAAGAAAATATCCCTCGTCCCTCGAATTTTTATGGTAATGGAAGAATGTTCTCAGTAGTTCCTGAAATTGCCCATTACATCATCTCTCGAACCCAGAAATATATCCCCCATCTCCGGAATTTTTTCGGTTATCTGGGAAGCTTTTCTCATAATTTTCAGGAAAATGTGCCCCTTTGAAAATCATTACCTAAGCCATAAGTTTCCTGCAAAATCATGCTTTGGGAATTAATTACGGCTTTCAGAAAGTTCCGGGTTTCAGGGATTCCGGCTAACGGAGATATTACTAACTAAGAAAATGAACACAGGACAAAAGACTCTACGGCTCCTGAGAATGCTGCTGTTCCTGCCAGAAAGCAGTTTCAAATGCGAGTATGTGACAGACAAGAGGCAATAGGATATCTTTTAAATGCTTTTAACACTCTTATTTACTTTCATACTGAACAATTTTATTCATTTTTAAATGAGTACAGAGATTTTAACACGCTGTGCATTTTTAAGTATTTTAACCCTAATGCCAGGCAAAACCTTAAGGCCGTAATTTTTTTTTTCTTAGGCATAACCCTTCTTTTGTAGGCCTAATGATAAGACGTTGAATAAGTTAGTATCAACATAAAAACACTACTGTTTAATAATTATTTTTTATTGCAGTATAGAGGTAATGCCAATAAAGCATACATTGAATTAACTTTTATTTTCAATATACTGTACCTAATAAAATAAACTTTATAGAAAATACAGAAAATAAATGGCTTTCTTTTACCTTCATAAGATAAACATTTTATATAGGAAGATAAAATATGAACTATATCCTTAAGCAAATTTGATTCCAATACAGTATACTTTTAATACTACTAAATACCAAAGGCACTAAAGTTTGTGAAAACAAAAATCATTATATAAAACATATTTGAGAAATTGAAACAATAAAAAATATTGCCACTGTTTGCTTCTTAAACTACACAATTTGACGTGGGTCACCACATCGTTGTGAAAAATTAATACAACTACTGTTAATTGTTGCCATTTTTAAGATTTAAAAATGGAATACAGTATAATTTTCATATGTCTAGAATTACTGAAGGAACTCTCATGACTAGAATGTACCTGCATCAATACCCGTATATTAAAAGAAACTTATAACCAAATACTGTACTACTATAAGTAATAAAGAAAACAAATAGCAAACTCTTGGCTTGTTAAGCTATACAATTTAGCATGAGACAGCACATCCTTATGAAAGAACCAATGCAACAACTTGCTCTTAGGAGAATAATGTGTGCTAAATAGCAGTGATTACAGTAGGCTGTTGGTGAATTTGCACCATTATTTCTGTTTCAACCTACTTGAATCATACATTAAAAAAATACAAATTAATTAATAAAACAGGTTGAACTAGAAATTAACTACATATTACAAAATAAAGGAACCTTTAAAAAATAAAAATAAGTACATGAGTCTGTTTTCAAAGCTATACATTTGATTGTGGTATGAACTTTTACCCAAAACCTGGGTAAACATTATCCGTAGTAGCACTGCAACACATGTTATTAGTTAACAAGTGTGTATATCCTCAGTCAGCAAGATAGTGAGAGAATCCTCTTTCTCTTGAACGGTCCTAAACATAGATTCCTCGATGGAATGAATAGCCGTAAACCTAGCTCCTGAGGGTCCTGGGGTTTGTTCTCTTTCTTCTTCTGGAAAGAAATGTATAATAGTTTGATTGAAGTCTATGTTAAGGGTATAATTAAAATATATAAATATAGAAAAAAATTTAGAAAAAAAAATGGTGGGAAAAATAGTGTTGACCATCTAAAAATATTTGTATAGAATATTTTTATATGTAAACATAAGCTAAGCTAAACATAGTTACAATATTATAAATTGATTTAATTATAATATACGACATTTAGTTCCAGGCGTTAAATTTCTTATATTTGCTCTTCTCAATTTTTTCCATTAACATACGAGTTATAACAACATTTAATATCTAACTTAGGGAAGCAATACGCCAGCTATAAATTTAACTAACTTAATAATGTTGCTTATTTTTAAAAAAATATGCAAAAAAATAAGTATACTGTATTTCAAAAGTAAGATAATAGTGAAAAAATAGTACCAAAATTATTTTTGGAAATAAAAACAAGGACAGAAAAGAACAAAATATATCAGGGGGTTGGAAAAGTATGTTGAGTGAATTACCATCAATAAGTTCCTCACTTTCCAAAATCGCTGGAATCCCATGTGTAAAGGCTGGATCTAAGAGTTGAAGAACTGCTTCGTCAATT
Source organism: Homarus americanus (assembly GCF_018991925.1). Classification (NCBI taxonomy): domain Eukaryota; kingdom Metazoa; phylum Arthropoda; class Malacostraca; order Decapoda; family Nephropidae; genus Homarus; species Homarus americanus. Next base: position 29,249 of record NW_024756353.1, read on the forward strand.
GCAGTGTTTGTACAGGGTATTTTCAATTTGGGGGCAGCCTCCTTCAAGAGAAAAAACAATAAAAACTTTCTTACTGTGAGCTGTGGTTACATACACTGTACACAACTATGTTATATATACACTAGTACTATGTTAGAAAGGAATCTATTGAAATAGTTCCAAACATTATAACCTAACCTATCATTGTAGCTGTAGTCCCCAAAATTCTCCTGTATCTTTGTCAAAAGTTAATTAGATTTACTGTAACAATCAATAAATGGTAAAATAAGTCAAAAATAATAATAGCAGCCAGAATTTTTCAACCTGTATTAGTTGTAAATGCATAAGATAGAACATCATTGCCTATAAGCCTAACAAAGTAAGATTTGCATATTAATGTATACCAAATATGAATTTAAATCATTTGATGACTCAAAATTAACGACATAAAAAAAACATGAGGAATTCTATAGTAAGCTACATATTATCACCTTCATTACCGTCAAAAATAACGTAATTACTAATATGTAGTTTATAACAGTAACCAAACCTACCTATCCTAACTTCATTACCAACGGGAGGCCTCCGCCACCCTGGACCACCAAGAAGAATATTAAATATCTCTGTTCCATGTCATTTACGACGCAATGATTAGTGTCATAAAATTGTCTCAACTACTGTATATGATAGGTATATTAAGCAAATCCAAAAATTGTGGGGCAAAAATTAGCAGTAATACCGACTAGCCTTTGGGTTCATTTATCGGCGGTACAGTTTTTACTATTTATTCACATGGCAAACTTCGAAGAACGATGTTTCTTTTAATGAATGTGCTCATATAAGGAAAATATGTGCATTAATTCACGATGAAAAGCCACCATACACTACTACCTTGAGTTTACAATCACCTCAAATCATAGCAAGCCTCAGAAAAAACAGAGTTAAGTTTGTTTCATAGTGGCAATCAATACCTAGGCTAACAATATTATGACTTACCTGTTCCACCTGTATATTTATTATCTTACTTTTACTTTTTACTTTTATCCTCTTCGCCACTGATCAGCTCGCTAGGCGCCCGGGCGATCGGTCACGTCTCTGTCACATACTGTTGAGTGTTGTGCTGTTTTTTCTTAACGCTGACACGTAAATTGTTGGGCAGCCACAACATTCACTGCCTTTACTACTTACCAGGCATGATTCTTCAATTTGATTGTACATCTCGAGTCCAATTTCCCTAAAAATATTTTCTTTCTTTTGGCGACTTCACACACCATGGCGCATACTTCAGTCTCACTGAAATTTGGTCGTTTGTTCAGGTGGTTGTCCTTCCATCTTTTGTTTACAAACTAATATCACGTGCGTCGCTCTCAGCTGATTTCTC
>NW_024756354.1:0-47092 GCF_018991925.1 Homarus americanus
TGACACTCCCTGGTACATCTCCCAGGCACTCCCAGGTACCGTGACACTGCCAGGTACACCGCTGACACTGCCAGGTACACCTCCTGGGTTTACTCATCAGGATTCCCAGGTACACCTCAGACACTCAAAGTGCAACTCTGACCTCCCGAAGTGCACCTCTGACACTCCCAGGCACACCTCTGACACTCCAAGGTACACCTCAGACACTCCCAGGTACACCATGACACTCCCAGGTACCTCTGACACTCCCAAGTACACTTCTGACACTCCCAGGTACACCTCCGACACTCCCAGGTACAACTCCGACACTCCCAGGTAAACCTCCGATACTCCTAGGTACCTCAGACACTCCCAGGTACACCTCTGACACTCCAAGGTACACATCTGACAATCCCAGTTACACCTCTGACACCCCGTGCACTACACCTACACCTCCCACTCCCTAGGTACTCCTTTTTCACTCCTCATACACCTCTAACACTCCCAGGTGCACCCTGACCTCCCAGGTACACCGCCCAAGCAATGCCAGGTACACCTCCAGACACTGCCAGGTACACCTCCAGACACTGCCAGGTACACCTCAGACACTCCCAGGTACACCTCAGACACTCCAAGGTGCACCTCTGACACTCCCAAGTGCACCTCTGACACTCCCAGGCAAACCTCTGACACTCCCAGGGACACCTCTGACACTCCCAGGTACACCTGAGACACTCCCAGGTACATCCCAGATACTCCCAGGTACACCCCAGACACTCCCAGGTACACCTCCGACATTCCCAGGTACACCTCTGACACTCCCTGGTATGCCTCTGACACTTCCAGGTACATCTGACACTCCCAGGTACACCTCTGACACTCCCAGGTGCACCTCCCAGCACTCCCAGGTACTCACTGACATTCCCTGGTACCTCTGACACTCCCACACGTACAGTCCGACACTCCCAGGCCTCAGAGCACCTCGACTCCCAGGTACACCTCTGACACTCCCAGGTACTCCCACGACACTCCCAGGTTCACTTCTCACCTCCCAGGTACACCTCTGACACTCATAGGTACTCCTCTGTCACTCCCTGATACCGTCCTACTACTCCCAGGTACCATGACACTCCCAGGTACCTCCGACACTCCCAGGTACACCTCCGACACTCCCAGGTACAATTCTTACACTCCCAGGTACACCTCCGACACTCCCAGGTACACCTCTGACACTCCCAAGTAGACCTCCTACAGTCTCAGGTACACCTCTGACACTCCCAGGTTCTCCACTGACATATCCTGGTACACCTCTGACACTCCTAGGTACACGTCCTACACTCCCAGGTACACCTCCGACACTCCCAGGTACACTGACACTCCCAGGTACTCACTGGCATTCCTGGTACACCTCTGACCTCCCAGGTACACCTCTGACACTCCCAGGTACACCTCTGACCTCCCAGGTACATCTCTGACACTCCCAGGTACTCCACTGACACTCCTGGTACACCCCTGACACACCCAGGTACACCTCTGACACTCCCAGGTACATCTCTGACACTCCCAGGTACACCTCTGGCACCCCCAGGTACACCTCTGACACTCCCAGGTACACCTCCGATACTCCCATGTACACCTCTGACACTCCCAGGTACACCTCCGACACTCCCAGGTACACCTCCGACACTCCCAGGTACACTTCTTAAACTCCCAGGTACACCTCCGTCTCTCCCAGGTACCTCTGACACTCCCAGGTCACCTCTGACACTCCCAGGTACACCCGTGACACTCCCAGGTACACCTCTGACACTCCCAGGTACACCCCAGACACTCCCAGATACACTTCTCACACTCCCAGGTACACCTCTGACCTCCTAGGTACTCCTCTGTCACTCCTGATACACGTCCTAATACTCCCAGGTACCTCCGATACTCCCAGGTACACCTCTGACACTCCCTATGTATTCCTCTGACACTCCCTGGTACATCTCTGACACTCCCAGGTACACCGCCTCACACTGCCAGGTACACGCTGACACTGCCAGGTACACCTCCAGACACTGCAGGAACACCTCAGACACTACCAGGTACACCTCAGACACTCCCAGGTACCTCAGACACTCCAAAGTGCAACTCTGACCTTCCAGTGCACCTCTGACACTCCCAGGCACACCTCTGACACTCAAGGTACACCTCAGACACTCCCAGGTACACAGGCACTCCCAGGTTCTCATGCTCCCAAGTACACTTCTGACACTCCCAGGTACACCTCCGACGCTCCCAGGTACCACTCCACACTCCCAGGTCCTCCTAGATTGCCTCTGACACTCCCAGGTACACCTCTGACACTCCTAAGTATTCCTCTGACACTCCCTGGTACATCTCTGACACTCCAGGTACACCTCAGACACTCCCAGGTACCTCAGACACTCCCAGGCACACCTCCTGACACTCCCAAGTACACCGCTGACACTGCCAGGTACACCTCTGACACTCCATGTACACCTCCGACACTCCCAGGTGCACCTCTGACACTCCCAGGTACTCCACTGACACTCCCAGGTACACCTCCGACACTCCCAGGTACACCTTTGACACTCCCAGGTACTCCACTGGCATTCCCTGGTACACCTCTGACACTCCCAGGTACACCTCTGACACTCCCAGGTACACCTCTGACACTCCCAGGTACATCTCTGACACTCCCAGGTGCTCACTGACACTCCTGGTACACCCCTGACACACCCAGGTACACCTCTGACACTCCAGGTACATCTCTGACACTCCCAGGTACACCTCTGGCACCCCAGGTACAACTCTGACACTCCCAGGTACACCTCCGATACTCTGTCACCTCTGACACTCCCAGGTACACCTCCGACACTCCCAGGTACACCTCCGACACTCCCAGGTACACTTCTTAAACTCCCAGTACACCTCCATCTCTCCCAGGTACACCTCTGACACTCCCAGGTCACCTGACACTCCCAGGTACACCCGTGACACTCCCAGGTACACCTCTGACACTCCCAGGTACACCCCAGACACTCCCAGGTACACTTCTCACACTCCCAGGTACACCTCTGACACTCCTAGGTACTCCTCTGTCACTCCCTGATACACGTCTAACACTCCCACGTACACCTCCGATACTCCCAGGTACACCTCTGACACTCCTATGTATTCCTCTGACACTCCCTGGTACATCTCTGACACTCCCAGGTACACCGCTGACACTGCCAGGTACACCGCTGACACTGCCAGGTACACCTCAGACACTGCCAGGAACACCTCAGACACTACCAGGCTACCTCAGACACTCCCAGGTACACCTCAGACACTCAAGTGCAACTCTGACACTCCAGAGGTGCACCTCTGACACTCCCAGGCACACCTCTGACACTCCAAGGTACACCTCAGACACTCCCAGGTACACCGCTGACACTCCCAGGTACCAGCACTTCTCACGACACTCCCGACACTCCCAGGTACAACTCCGACACTCCCAGGTAAACCTCCGATACTCCTAGGTACAACTCTGACACTCCCAGGTACACCTCCTGACACTCCTAGGTATTCCTCTGACACTCCCTGGTACATCTCTGACACTCCCAGGTACACCTCAGACACTCCCAGGTACACCTCAGACACTCCCAGGCACACCTCTGACACTCCCAGGTACACCGCTGACACTGCCAGGTACACCTCTGACACTCCATGTACACCTCCGACACTCCCAGGTGCACCTCTGACACTCCCAGGTACTCCACTGACACTCCCAGGTACACCTCTGACACTCCCAGGTACACCTGAGACACTCCCTGGTACACCCCAGATACTCCCAGGTACACCCCAGACACTCCCAGGTACACCTCCGACACTCCCAGGTACACGTCTAACACTCCCTGGTACACCTCTGACACTCCAAGGTACACATCTGACAATCCCAGGTACACCTCTGACACCCCCAGGTACACCTCTGACACTCCCAGGTACACCTCTGACACTCCTAGGTACTCCTCTTTCACTCCCTGATACACCTCCTAACACTCCCAGGTGCACCTTGACACTCCCAGGTACACCGCTGACAATACCAGGTACACCTCAGACACTGCCAGTGCTCAGCAGGACCTCAGACACTCCCAGGTACACCTCTGACACTCCCTGGTACACCTCAGACACTCCAAGGTGCTCTGACACTCCAGAGTGCCTCTGACACTCCCAGGCACCTCTGACACTTCAGGTACACCTCCAGACCTCCCAGGTACACTGCTGATACTCCCAGGTACACCTGAGACACTCCCAGGTACATCCCAGATATTCCCAGGTACACCCCAGACACTCCCAGGAACACCTCCGACACTCCCAGGTCACCTCTGACCTCCTGGTACACTGACCTCCCAGGTACACATCTGACCTCCCAGGCACACCTCTGACACTCCCAGGTGCACCTCTGACACTCCCAGGTACTCCACTGACATTCCCTGGTGCACCTCCCCAACCTCCCAGGTACGTCCATACTCCCAGATACACCTCTGACCTCCCAGGTACACCTCTGACACTCCCAGGTACACCTCTGACACTCCCAGGTACTCCACCTGACACTCCCTGGTACCCCCGACCTCCCAGGTACCAGCCTCCCAGGTACATGACCCTCCCAGTTCACTTCTCCACCCAGGTACACCTCTGACACTCCTAGGTACTCGCTGTCCTCCTTGATACCTCTAACACTCCCAGGTACACCGCTGACCCTCCCAGGTACACCATGACCTCCCAGGTACACCTCGACACTGCCAGGTACACCTCAGACACTGACAGGTACACCTTCTGACACTCCCAGGTACACCACAGACACTCCAGGTGCACCTCTGACACTCAAGTGCACCTCTGACAATCCCAGGCACCTCAACCTGCACTCCCAGGTACACCTCAGACACTCCCAGGTACACCGCCCAGCCTCCCAGGCACCTCTGGCACTCCCAAGTACACCTCTGACCTCCCAGGTACACCTCCTACACTCCCAGTACACCTCCGACACTCCCAGGTACCTTCTTACACTCCCAGGTACACCTCCGACACTCCCAGGTACACCTCTGCACCTCCCAGGTAGACCTCCCTCACTCTCAGGTACACCTCTGACACTCCCAGGTTCTCCACTGACATATCCTGGTACACCTCTGGCCCCAGGTACACCTCTGACCTCCCAGGTACCCCTCTGACACTCCAAGGTACACCTCTGACACTCCCAGGTACACCTCTAACCTCCCAGGTGCACCTCTGACCTCCCAGGTACTCCACTGACATTCCTGGTACACCTCTGACCTCCCAGTGCACCCAACACTCCAGGATACACCTCCTGACCTCCCAGGTACACCTCTGACACTCCCAGGTACACCTCGGCACTCCCAGGTACTCCACAACCTTGGCTAGTACCCTGCTCCCACCTCCCCAACCTCCCAGGTACACCTCAGACCTCCCAGGTACACCGCTGCTCCCAGGTGCTCCTCCTAGCCTCCTAGACACTCCTCTGTCCTCCCAGGTACACCTCCGACACTCCCAGGTACACTTCTTACACTCCCAGGTACGTCTGACACTCCCGGTCTCCCACTGACACTGGCAGTACACCCTGACACACCGGTACACCTCCTGACACCCAGGTACCCCTCTGACGCTCCCCAGCAGGTTCTCCTGGACATTTTCCCTGGTACACCTCTGACACTCCCTGATTTTGTGTCCAACACTCCCAGATACACCTCTGGCCTCCCAGGTACATTCTACAACCTCCCAGGCACACCTCCTGGCACCCCAGGTACACCTCTGGCCTCCCAGGTACACCGATACTCCCAGGTACACCTCCTGACACTCCCAGGTACACCTCTGACACTCCTAGGTACTCCTCTTTCCTCCTGATACACCTCGAACACCCACCAGGTACACCTCCAGGCACTCCCAGGTACACCTCAGACACTCCAAGGTGCACCTCCCCGGCCTCAAGTGCACCTCTGGCCTCCCAAGTACACTCTGACACTCCCAGGTACACCACCGACACTACCATGCACCTCCGACACTCCCAGGTACACTTCTTACACTCCCAGCTACACCTCCGACTTGCTCCCAGGTACACCTCTGACACTCCCAGGAACACCTCTGACGCCTCCCAGGTGCCTCTGACCTCCCAGGTACCTCTGACCTCCCAGGTGCCTCCTGACACTCCAAGGTGCTCCTGACATTCCCTAGTGCCCGCCCCTGACACTCCCAGGTACACCTCTGGCCTCCAGGTATGCCCCCAGACACTCCCAGGTGCACTTCTCACACTCCCAGGTACACCGCCCCGGCATCCCAGGTGCACCATGGCCTGAGTACACCTCAGACACTGCCAGGCACCTCAGACACTGCCAGGTACCTCAGGCCTCCCAGGTACACCAGTCCTCAGGTGCACCTCGGCACTCCCAGGGGCACCTCCCCAGCACTCCAGGCAGCTCTGACACTCCCAGGTACACCTCAGACACTCCCAGGTACCGCTGACACTCCCAGGTACCCTCTGACACTCAAATACACACCTCTGACACTCCCAATTGCACCTCGACTTGCTCCCAGGTACCTCCGGGGACTCCCAGATACTTTTACACTCCCAGGTACCTCCGACACTCCAGGTGCCTTGGCCTCCAGTTACACCTCCGACCTCCCAGATTTCTGACACTCCAGGTACATCTCTGACACTCCCAGGTACTCCACTGACACTCCTGGTACACCCCTGACACCCAGGTGCACCTCAGCCTCCCAGGTACACCCCAGACACTTCTGGGTTACACTTCTCACACTACCTGATACCTCTAACCTCCCAGGTACACCGCTTCAACCTCCCAGGTACCGCCCAGCCTGCCAGGTACACCTCGGAGCACTGCCAGGTACACCTCGAACACTGACAGGTACACCTCAGGCCTCCCAGGTACCTCAGGCCTCCAAGGTGCACCTCTGACACTCGTGCACCTCTGGCCTCCCAGGCACACCTCCTGACACTCCCAGGTACCTCGAACACTCCCAGGTACACCTCTGACGGCCTCCCAGGTACCTCTGGCCTCCCAGAAGTACACCTCTGACCTCCCAGGGTACACCTCCTGCACTCCAGGTACACCTCCAGCACTCCCAGGTGCACTTCTTGCACTCCCAGGTACACCTCCGACACTCAGGTTACACCTCTGGCCTCCCAGGTAGACCTCCTACACTCTCAGGTACACCTCTGACACTCCCAGGTTCTCCCATGACATATCTGTTTTACCTCTAACCTCCAGGCCCACGTCCTACCTCCCAGGTACACCTCCGACACTCCCAGGTACACCGGCCTCCCAGGTACTCACTGGCATTCCCTGGTACACCTCTCACACCTCCCAGGTACACCGCTGACTTGCTGCCAGGTACACCTCCGACACTAACAGGAACACCTCCGACACTCCCAGAGTACACTTCTTACACTCCCAGGTACACCTCCAGAAACTCAGGTGATTTTTCAGCACTCCCAGTTACCCTCTGACACTCAGGTACACCTCTGACTCCCAGGTACACCTCTAACACTCCCAGGTGCACCTCCCCAACCTCCCCAGGTACCTCTGACACTCCCAGGTACACCTCTGACACTCCCAGATACTCCACTGACACTGGCTAATTACACCCCTGACACACCAGGTACACCTCTGACACTCCCAAGTACACCTCAGACACTCCCAGGTACACCGCTTGACCTCCCAGGTACACCTCTGACACTCCCTAGGTACTCTGTCACTCAAGGTACACCTCCGGCACTCCCAGGTACACTTCTTACACTCCCAGGTACACCTCCGACATTCACAGGTACACCTCTGTGACGCTCAGAATGTCCCTGAACATTCCCTGGTACCTCTGACACTCCCTGGTACATGTCCCTCCCAGATACACCTCTGTACTCCCAGGTACACATTTCTGGCCTCCCGTTTGTCTGACAGCCCCAGGCCACACACTCAGCCTCCCAGGTACACCTCCCGATACTCCCAGGTACACCTCTGACACTCCCAGGCCCACACCTCCCCAGCCTCCCTAGGTACTCACTCTTTCACTCCCTGATACACACCTCAGACACTGCCAGGTACACCTCAGACACTCCCAGGTACACCTCAGACACTCCAAAGGTGCACCTCTGACACTCCAAGTGCACCTCTACAACACTCCCAAGTACACCTCTGGCCTCCCAGGTACCACCACCGACACTCCCAAGTACCTCACACCTCCGACACTCCCAGGTACACTTACACTCCCAGGTACACCTCCGACACTCCCAGGTACACCTCTGACACTCCCAGGTACTCCACTGACATTCCCTGGTACACCCCTGACACTCCCAGGTACACCTCTGACACTCCCAGGTATACCCCAGACACTCCCAGGTACACTTCTCACACTCCCAGGTACACCGCTGACACTCCCAGGTACACCGCTGACGCTGCCAGGTACACCTCAGACACTGCCAGGTACACCTCAGACACTGCCAGGTACACTCAGACACTCCCAGGTACACCTCAGTCACCAAGGTGCACCTCTGACACTCCCAAGTGCACCTCTGACATTCCCAGGCACAGCTCTGACACTCCCAGGACACCTCAGACACTGGGGTACACCGCGACACTCCCAGGTACCCTCTGACACCCCAAGTACACCTCCGACACTCCGGTACACCTCCGAGACTCCCAGGTACACTTTTACACTCCCAGGACACCTCCGACACTCCCAGGTACACCTCTGACACTCCCAGGTACACCTCCGACACTCCCAGGTACACCTCTGACACTCCTAGGTACATCTCTGACACGACCAGGTACCCACTGACACTCCGGTACACCCCTGACACACCGGTGCCACCTCTGACACTCCCAGGTACACCCAGACACTTCCAGGTACACTTCTACACTCCCAGGTACACCCGACACCCCAGGTACACCTCTGGCACCCCAGGTACACCTCTGACACTCCCAGGTACACCTCTGACACTCCCAGGACACCTTGACACTCCCAGGTACTCCACTGACATTCCCTGTACAACCTCTGACACTCCCAGGTACATCTCTGATACTCCCAGGTACACCTCTAACACTCCCAGGTACACCTCTGACACCCCAGGTACACCGCAGACACCCCAGGTACACTCTCACACTCCCAGGACACCTCTGACACTCCTAGGTACCTGCTGTCACTCCCTGATACACCTCTACCTCCCAGGTACACCGCTGACACTCCCAGGTACACCGCTGACACTGCCAGGTACACCTCAGACACTGCTAGGTACACCTCAGACACTGACAGGTACACCTCAGACACTCCCAGGTACACCTCAGACACTCCAAGGTGCACCTCTGACACTCCCAAGTGCACCTCTGACACTCCCAGGCACACCTCTGACACTCCCAGGTACACCTCCCAGACACTCCCAGGTACACTTCACACTCCCAGGTACACCGCTGACACTCCCAGGTACACCCCGCTGACGCTGCCAGGTACACCTCAGACACTGCCAGGTACACCTCAGACACTGCCAGGTACACCTCAGACACTCCCAGGTACCCAAGGTGCACCTCTGACACTCCCAAGTGCACTCTGACATTCCCAGGCACAGCTCTGACACTCCCAGGTACACCTCAGACACTCCCAGGTACACCGCTGACACTCCCAGGTACCTCTGACACTCCCACAGTCACCTCCGACACTCCCAGGTACACCTCCGAGACTCCCAGGTACACTTTACACTCCAGGGTACACCTCCGACACTCCCAGGTCACCCCTGACACTCCCAGGTACACCTCCGACACCCCAGGTACACCTCTGACACTCCTAGGTACATCTCTGACACGACCAGGTACTCCACTGACACTCCTGGTACACCCCTGACACCCAGGTACACCTCTGACACTCCCAGGACACCCCAGACACTTCCAGGTACACTTCACACTCCCAGGTACACCTCCGACACTCCAGGTACACCTCTGGCACCCCAGGTACACCTCTGACACTCCCAGGTACACCTCTGACACTCCCAGGTACACCTTGACACTCCCAGGTACTCCACTGACATTCCCGGTACAACCTCTGACACTCCCAGGTACATCTCTGATACTCCCAGGTACACCTCTAACACTCCCAGGTACACCTCTGACACCCAGGCCACCGCAGACACTCCGTGGTACATCTTCACACTCCCAGGTACACCTCTGACACTCCTTAGGTACTCCGCTGTCACTCCCTGATACACCCTAACACTCCCAGGTACACCCGCTGACACTCCCAGGTACACCCTGACACTGCCAGGTACACCTGACACTGCTAGGTACACCTCAGACACTGACAGGTACACCTCAGGCACTCCCAGGTACACCTCAGACACTCCCAGGTGCACTCTTGACACTCCCATGTGCACCTCTGACACTCCCAGGCACACCTCTGACACTCCCAGGTACACCCCTCAGACACCCCAGGTACTCCACTGACACCCTGGTACACCCCTGACACTCCCAGGTACACCTCTGACACTCCCAGGTACACCGCAGACACTCCCAGGTACACCTCACACTCCCAGGTACACCTCTGACACTTCCTAGGTACTCCGCTGTCACCCCTGATACACCTCTAACACTCAGGTACACGCTGACACTCCCGTACACCGCTGACACTGCCAGGTACACCTCAGACACTGCCAGGTACACCCTCAGACACTGACAGGCACCTCAGACACTCCCAGGTACACCTCAGACACTCTGCACCTCTGACACTCCTGCACCTCTGACACTCCAGGCACACCTCTGACACCCAGGCACACCTCAGACACTCCCAGGTACACCGCTGACACTCCCAGGTACACCTCTGACACTCCCGAGCACACCCTGACACTCCCAGGTACACCTCCTACACTCCCAGGTACACCTCCGACACTCCCAGGCACTTACACTCCCAGGCACACCTACGACACTCCCAGGTACACCTCTAACACCCCAGGTAGACCTCCTACACTCTCAGGCACACCTCTGACACTCCCAGGTTCTCCACTGACATATCCTGGTACACCTCCGACACTCCCAGGTACACTTCTACACCCCAGGTACACCTCCGACACTCTCAAGTACACCTCACTCCCAGGTACCCCTCTGACACCCAAGTACACCTCTGACACCCAGGTACACCCCTAACACTCCCAGGTGCACCTCTGACACTCCCAGGTACTCCACTGACATTTCCCTGGTACACCTCTGACACCTCCCGGGTACACGTCCGACACTCCCAGATAAACCTCTGACACTCCCAGGTACACCTCTGACACTCCCAGGTACACCTCTGACACTCCCAGGTACTCCACTGACACTGGCTAGTACACCCCTGACACACCCAGGTACACCTCTGACACTTGTGCACACCTCAGACACTCCCAGGCACACCGCTGACACTCCCAGGCACACCTCTGACACCCCAGTACCTCTGTCACTCCCAGGTACACCTCCGACACTCCCAGGTACACTTCTTACACTCCCAGGTACACCTCCGACATTCACAGGTACACCACTGACGCTCCCAGGTTCTCCACAGACATTCCCTGGTACACCTCTGACACTCCCTGGTACATGTCCAACACTCCCAGATACACCTCTGACACTCCCAGGTACATTTCTGACACTCCCAGGTACACCTCTGACACCCCCAGGTACACCTCTGACACTGCAGGTACACCTCCGATACTCCCAGGCACCCCTGACACCCCAGGCACACCCTGACACTCCTAGGTACTCCTCTTCACTCTTGATACACCCTCAGACACCCAGGTACACCTCAGACACCCCAGGCACACCTCACACCCAAGCACCTCTGACACTCCCAAGTGCACCTCTGACACTCCCAAGCACACCTCTGACACCCAGGTGCACACCACCGACACTCCCCAAGCACACCTGACACTCCCAGGTACACTCTACACCCAGGCACACCTGACACTCCCACACCTCTGATACCCAAGGAACACCTCTGACACTGGCACACCTCTGACACAGGCACACCTCTGACACCCCAGGTACACCTCTGACACCAGGCACTCCACTGACATTCCCTGGCACACCCTGACACTCCCAGGTACACCTCTGACACTCCCAGGTATACCCCAGACACTAGGCACACTTCTCACACTCCCAGGCACACCGCTGACACTCCCAGGTACACCGCTGACGCTGCCAGGCACACCTCAGACACTGCCAGGTACACCCAGACACTGCCAGGTACAACTCAGACACTCCCAGGTACACCTCAGTCATTCCAAGGTGCACCTCTGACACCCCAAGTGCACCTCTGACACTCCCAGGCACAGCTCACACTCCCACGCACACCCTCAGACACTCCCAGGTACACCGCTGACACCCCAGGTACCCCTCTGACACTCCCAAGCACACCCTGACACCCCAGGCACACCTCCGACACTCCCAGGTACACCTCCGAGACTCCCAGGCAGACTTTTTACACCCCAGGTACACCTCCGACACTCCCAGGTACACCCCTGACACTTGCATCTCTGACACTCCCAGGTACTCCACTGACACTCCCTGGCACACCCCTGACACAACCAGGCACACCCTGACACCCCAGGCACACACCAGACACTTCCAGGCACACCTCACACCCCTGACACCCCAACACCCCAGGCACACCGCTGACACCCCAGGCACACCGCGACACTGCCAGGCACACCTCCAGACACTGCCAGGCACACCTCAGACACTGACAGGCACACCTTGACACTCCCCAGGTACACCTCAGACACTGCCAGGTACACCTCTGACACTGACAAGTGCACCTTGACACTCCCAGGCACACCTCTGACACTCCCAGGTACACCTCTGACACTCCCAGGTACACCTCTGACACTCCCAGGCACACCTCTGACACTCCCAGGCACACCTCTGACACCCCAGGCACACCTCACACCCCAGGCACACCTCCCTGACACTCCCCAGGCACACCCTGACACCCCAGGCACACCTCCCCACTCCCCAGGCACACCTCTGACACTCCCCAGGCAGACCCCCACACCTCAGGCACACCTCTGACACTCCCAGGTTCTCCACTGACATATCCTGGCACACCTCTGACACTCCCAGGCACACGTCCCACACCGGCACACCTCCGACACTGGCACACCTTGACACTCCCAGGCACTCCACTGGCAATCCCTGTACACCTCTGACACCTCAGGTACACCGCTGACACTGCCAGGTACACCTCCGACACCAACAGGAACACCTCCGACACCCCAGGCACACCTCTTACACTCCCAGGCACACCCGACACCTCAGGCACACCTCTGACACTCCCCAGTACCCCTCTGACACTCCAAGGCACACCTCTGACACCCCAGGTACACCTCTAACACTCCCAGGTGCACCTCTGACACTCCCAGATACTCCACTGACATTCTCTGCACACCTCTGACACTCCAGGTACACGTCCGACACTCCCAGATACACCTCTGACACCCCAGGTACACCTCTGACACCCCAGGCACACCTCTGACACCCCAGGCACCCACTGACACTGGCAGCACACCCTGACACACCCAGGCACACCTCTGACACTCCCAGGCACACCAGACACTCCCAGGCACCTGACACCAGGCACACCTCTGACACCCTAGGTACTCCTCTGTCACCCCAGGCACACCTCCGACACCCCAGGCACACCCCCACCCCCAGGCACACCTCCGACATTCACAGGCACACCTCTGACGCTCCCAGGTCTCCACAGACATTCCCTGGCACACCTCTGACACCCCTGGCACATGTCCAACACCCCAGATACACCCTGACACCCACAATTTCTGACACCCGGCACACCTCTGCACCCAGGCACACCTCCGATACCCAGGCACACCCCTGACACCCATACACCTGACACCCCAGGCACCTCTTCACCCTGACACCAGACACTGCCAGGCACACAGACACTCGGCACACCTCAGAAACCCAAGGCACCTCCACACCCCAAGTGCAACCTCTGACACCCCAAGCACACCTCTGACACTCCCAGGCACACCACCGACACCCCAAGCACACCTCCGACACCCCAGGCACACCCCACTCCCAGGCACCTCCGACACTCCCAGGCACACCCTGACACTCCCAGGAACACCTCTGACACTCCCCAGGCACACCTGACACCCCAGGCACACCCTGACACTCCCCAGGTACACTCTGACACTCCCAGGTACTCCATTGACATTCTGGTACACCCCTGACACTGCACACCTCTGACACCCCATGGCTACCCCAGACACCCCAGGCACACCCACACCCAGGTACACCGCTGACACTCCCAGGCACACCGCAGAGCCAGGCCACCCCAGACACCGCCAGGCACACCTCAGACACTGCCAGGCACACCTCAGACACTCCCAGGCACACCTCAGTCACCCAAGGCACCTCTGACACTCCCCAAGTGCACCTCTGACACTCCCAGGCACAGCTTGACACCTGAGGCACACACCCCAGACACCCCAGGTCACACTGCTGACACTCCCAGGTACCCCTCTGACACCAAGCACACCTCTGACACTCCCAGGCACACCTCCGACACTCCCAGGCACACCTCCGAGACTCAGGTACACTTTTAACACTCTGCACCTCCGACACCTGCTGCACACCCTGACACTCCAGTGCACACCTCCGACACCCAGGCACACCTCTGACACTGGTACATCTCTGACACTCCCAGGTACCCACTGACACTCCCTGGTGCCACCCCTGACACACCCAGGCAACCTCTGACACTCCCAGGCACACCCCAGACACTTCCAGGTACACTTCTCACACCCCAGGCACACCTCTGACACCCCAGGCACACCTCTGACACTCCCCAGGCACACCTCTGACACTGGTACCACTGACATTCCCTGGCACACTGACACCCCAGGCACACCCTGACACCCCAGGCACCAGCACACCCAGGCACACCCTCACACCCCAGGCACACCGCACACCGCCAGGCACACCTCAGACACCCCAGGAACACCCCCAGACACTACCAGGCACACCAGACACCCATGCACACTCAGACACCCAAGGTGCACCTGACACCAGTGCACCTCTGACACTCAGGCACACTCTGACACCCAGGCATTCCTCTGACACTCCTCGATACACCCCCAACACTCCCAGGCACACTGCTGACACTCCCAGGCACACCGCTGACACTGCCAGGCACACTTCAGACACTGCCAGGCACACCCTGACACTGACAGCACACCAGACACCGGCACACCTCAGACACTCCAAGGCACCCTGACACTCCCCAAGTGCACCTCTGACACTCCCCAGGCACACCTCTGACACTCCCCAGGCACACCTCAGACACTCCCAGGCACACCGCTGACACCAGGCACACCTCTGACACTCCCCAAGCACACCTCTGACACTAGGTCACACCTCCCACACTCCCAGGCACACCTCTGACACTCCCAGGAACACCTCTACACTGGCACAACCCTCCAACACCCCCAGGCACACCTCTGACACTCCCCAGACCTCCCCACACTCAGGCACACCTCTGACACCCCAGGTTCTCCACTGACATATCCTGCACACCCTCTGACACCCAGGCACACGTCCCACACTCCCAGGCACACCCGACCCCAGGCACACCTCTGACACTCCCAGGCACACCCCTGACACTCCCCAGGCACCCACTGACACTGGCCAGTACACCTGACACTCCCAGGCACACCTCTGACACCTGCACACCTCAGACACCTGCACACCGCCACCCAGGCACACCTCTGACACTCCTGGCACTCCTGTCACCCCAGGCACACCTCCGACACCCCAGGCACACTTCACACCCCCAGGCACACCTGACATTCACAGGCACACCTCTGACGCTCCCCAGTTTCTCCACAGACATTCCCTGGCACACCCCACACTCCCTGGCACATGTCCAACACTCCCAGATACACCTCTCACACTCCCCAGGCACACCTCTGACACTCCCCAGGCACACCTCTGACACCCCAGGCACACCTCTGACACTCCCAGGTACCCACGACATTCCCTGGTACACCCCTGACACTCAGGCACACCTCTGACACCAGGCATACCCCAGACACAGGCACACTCTCACACCCCAGGCACACACTGCTGACACTGCCAGGCACACCCAGACACTGCCAGAACACCCCAGACACCACCAGGCACACCCCAGCACACCCAGGCACACCCCAGACACACTCCCCAAGCACACCTCTGACACCAGGCACACCTCCCACACCCCATGCACACCTGACACCCCAGGCACACCCCCACACCCAGGCACACCCACGACACCCCAGGCACACCCCCAACACCCCAGGCAGACCTCCCACACCTCAGGCACACCCTGACACCCCAGGGTTCTCCACTGACATCCTGGCACACCCTCTGACACCCCAGGCACACGTCCCACACCCCAGGCACACCCGACACTCCCAAGCACACCTTGACACTCCCCAGGCACTCCACTGGCATTCCCTGGCACACCTCTGACACTTGCACACCGCTGACACTGCCAGGCACACCTGACACCAACAGACCTGACACCAGGCACACTCTACACCTTGCACACCTCCTGACACCTCAAGCACACCTCTGACACTTGCACCCCCTCAGACACCAGGGCACACCTCTGACACCCCAGGCACCTCACACTCCCCAGGTGCACCTCTGACACTCCCAGGTACTCCACTGACATTCCCCAGCACACCTCTGACACTCCCAGGCACACGTCCGACACTCCCAGATAAACCTCTGACACTCCCAGGCACACCTCTGACACTCCCAGGCACACCTCTGACACTCCCCAGGCACCCACTGACACTGGCTAGCACACCCCTGACACACCCAGGCACACCTCTGACACCCCAGGCACACCCCAGACACTCCCAGGCACACCGCTGACACCCCAGGCACACCTCTGACACTCCCACTCTGTCAAGGCACACCTCTGACACTCCCAGGCACACCTCTACACCCTGGTGCACACCTCCGACATTCACAGGCACACCACTGACGCCCAGGTTCTCCACAGACATTCCCTGGCACACCTCTGACACTCCCTGGTACATGTCCAACACCCCAGACACCTCTGACACTCCCAGGCACATTTCTGACACTCCCAGGTACACCTCTGACACCCCAGGCACACCTCTGACACTCGCAGGCACACCTCCGATAATCCCAGGCACACCTCTGTCACCCCAGGCACACCTGACACCCCAGGCACCTCACCCTTGATACACCCCAGACACTGCCAGGTACACCTCAGACACCCCAGGCACACCCCAGACACCCAAGGCACCTCTGACTCTCCAAGTGCACCTCTGACACTCCCAAGCACACCTCTGACACTCGTGCCACCACCGACACTCCCCAAGCACACCTGACACTCCCCAGGCACACTTCACACCCCAGGCACACCTCCGACACTCCCAAGCACACCTCTGATACTCCAAGGAACACCCTGACACTCCCAGGCACACCTCTGACACACACTCCCAGGTACACCTCTGACACTCCCCAGGTCCACCTCTGACACTGGTACTCCACTGACATTCCCTGGCACACCCCTGACACTCACAGGCACACCTCTGACACTTGCATACCCAGACACCCATACACTCACACCCCATACACCGCTGACACCCCAGGCACACCGCTGACGCGCCAGGCACACCCCAGACACCGCCAGGCACACCTCAGACACGCCAGGCACAACCTCAGACACTCGGCACACCTCAGTCATTCCAAGGCACCTCTGACACTCCCAAGTGCACCCTGACACCCCAGCACAGCCTCACACCCCACGCACACCCCAGACACTCCCAGGCACACCGCTGACACTCCCAGGCACCCTCTGACACTCCCCAAGCACACCTCTGACACCCCAGGCACACCTCCGACACTCCAGGTACACCTCCGAGACTCAGGTAGACTTTACACTCCCAGGCACACCTGACACTCCCCAGGCACACCTCTGACACCCCAGGCACATCTCTGACACTCCCAGGCACTCCACTGACACTCCCCTGGCACACCCCCTGACACAAACCAGGCACACCTCTGACACTGGCACACACCAGACACTTCCAGGCACACTTCTCACACCCCTGATACACCCTAACACCCCAGGCACACCGCTGACACTCCCAGGCACACCGCTGACACTGCCAGGCACACCCCAGACACTGCCAGGCACACCTCAGACACTGACAGGCACACCTTAGACACTCCCCAGGCACACCCCAGACACCCAAGTGCCCTCTGACACTCCCAAGTGCACCTCTGACACCCCAGGCACACCTCTGACACCCCCAGGCACACCTCAGACACTCCAGCCACCTCTGACACCCTGCACACCCTGACACCCCAAAGCACACCTGAAACCCCAGGCACACCTCCCACACCCCAGGCACACCTCCCGACACCCCAGGCACACCCCCACACCCCAGGCACAACCTGACACCCCCAGGTACACCTGACACCCTCCTCAGGCACACCTCTGACACCCTGTTCCACCTGACATATCCTGCACACCCCACACCCCAGGCACACGTCCCCACACTCCCCAGGCACACCCACACCCCAGGCACACCTGACACTCCCCAGGCACCACTGGCAACCCTGCACACCTCTGACACCCCAGGCACACCGCTGACACTGCCAGGCACACCCCTGACACATTACAACAGAACACTCCTGACAATCCCCAGGCACACCTACACACTGCACACCTCCGACACCTCAGGCACACCTCTGACACTCCCAGGCACCCTCTGACACCAGACACACCCCTGACACTCCCAGGCACACCTCTAACACTCATAAGCACCTCTGACACTCCCCAGACACTCCACTGACATTCTCTGGCACACCCTGACACTTGCACACGTCCCACACCTCAGACACACCTCTGACACCTACACCTCTGACACTCTTGCACACCTCTGACACCCCAAGGCACTCCAACTGACACTGCCAGCACACCCCTGACACACCCAGGCACACCTCTGACACCCCAGGCACACCCCAGACACCCCCAGGCACACCGCTGACACTCCCCAGGCACACCCCTGACACTCCTAGGCACTCTGTCACCCCAGGCACACCTCGACACCCCAGGCACACTTCACACTCCCCAGGTACACCTCGACATTCACAGGCACACTCTGACGCCCCAGGCTTCCACAGACATTCCCTGGCACACCCCTGACACTCCCCTGGCACATGTCCAACACTCCCCAGATACACCTCTGACACTAGTGTACATTTCTGACACCCAGGCACACTCTGACACAGCACACCTCTGACAATTTGCGTACACCTCCGATACTCCCAGGTACACCTCTGGACACCCCAGGCACACCTCTGACACTCTAGGCACTCCTTCACCCCTGATACACCCCACAGACACTGCCAGGCACACCTCAGCACACTCCCAGGCACACCCCAGAAACCCAAGGCACCTCTGACACCCCAAGTGCACCTCTGACACCCAAGCACACACCACACACACCCCAAGCACACCAACGACACACACCCCACACCCCAGGCACACCACACTTGCGACACCTGACACCCAAGGCACACCCCAGACCAACACCAGACACCACACCAGACACTCTAAGGCACACACCCCAGACACCTACAGGTAACACCTCGACACCCAGGTACCCACTGACACTCCCTGCACACCCCCTGACACACCCAGGCACACCTCTGCACACCCCAGGCACACCCCAGACACCCCAGGCACACTCTCACACCCCCAGCACACCCCAGACACTCCCAGGCACACCGCTGACGCCAGGCACCCACAGACACCGCCAGGCACACCCCAGACACCGCCACAGGCACACCCCAGACACTCCCAGGCACACCCCCAAACACCCAAGCACCTCCACACCCCATGCCACCCTGACACCCAAGCAACACCCCTGACACTCAGGCCACCTCAGACACCTGCACACCGCTAACTTGCACCTCCACACCCCAAGCACACCCTGACACCTGAACACCTCCGACACCCCAGGCACACCTCTGACACCCCTAGGAACACCTCTTTAACACCCTGTACACACCTCCGACACTCCAAGGCACACCTCTGACACCCCAGGTACACCTCCACACTCCCCAGGCACACCTCTGGGACACTCCCCAGGCACATCCCTGACACTCCTGCACACCACAGACACTCTGGCACACCCCCTCACACACCCAGGCACACCTGACACTCCCCAGGCACACCTCGACACTCCAGGCACACCCCACACCCCAGGCACACCCCTGACACCCCAGCACACCCCACACACCCAGGCACACCTGACACCACAGGCACCCACCAGACACCTGCCACACCCACACGTACACCCCAAACTTACACCCCAGACACCCCACACACCCTCACACTCCCAGGCACACCTCTGACACCCCAGGCACACCAGACACCCCAGGAACACCCCACACACCAGGCACACCCCCAGACACTCCACGCACACCCCAGACACTCCCATGCAACTCTGACACCCTGAAGCACCATCTACAACACCAGACACACCCCTCACACTCACAGGCACACCTCTGACACCCAGACACACCTCCAACACCCCCAGGCACACCATCTGACACTCCCAGGCACACTGCCTGACACCCCACACTCCAGCCACACCCCAGGCACACCCAGACACTCACAGGCACACTTCTACACCACACCATAGCACACCTCTGACACCCCAAGGCACCCCAGACACTCCCCAGGCACACCCCCAGACACCACCAGGCACACCCAGACACCCCATGCACACCCTGCAGACACCCCAAGCACACCCTGACACCCCCAAGCACACCCCAGACACCTACACACCTCCCACACTCCCCAGGCACACCCCACACCCCAGGAACACCTAAACCCCACACAACACCCCAGGCACACCTCTGACACCCCAGCAGACCCATACACCACCAGGCACACCCCGACACCCCAGTTCTCAACGACAATCCTGGTACACCCTGACACCCCCAGGCACACACGTCCCACACCCCATGCACACCTCGACACCCCAAGCACACACCCTTGACCCCAAGCACCCACATCCCTGGCACACCTCTGACACTCCCATGCACACCGCCGACACTGCCAGGCAAACCTCCAGACAATTAACACAGGAACACCTCCTGACACCAGGTACACCTTACACTCCACACCTCCGACACCTCAAGCACACCCCTGACACCCCATGCACCCCAGACACTCCAAGGCACACTCTGACACCAGCGCACACCTTCTAACACTCCAGGTGCACCTCTGACACCCCAGCACCCACTGACATCCCCAGCACACCCCACACCCCATGCACACGTCCAGACACCCCCAGATAAACCTCTGACACTTCCCTTGACACTCCAGGCACACCTGACACCCCAGGCACCCACCCACACTGGCCAGCACACCCTGACACACCCAGGCACACCCCACACCTGCACACCCCAGACACTCCCCAGGCACACCACACACCCCAGGTACACCCTGACACCCCAGGCACCTCTGTCAATCCCAGCACACCTGACACCCCAGCACCCACTCATACACCAGAAACACCTCCCGACATTCACAGGCACACCACCGACGCCCCAGGTTCTCCACAGACATCCCTGGCAAACCTCTGACACCCCTGCACACGTCCAACACCCCAGACACACCCTGACACCCCAGCACACTTCCCCGACACCCCATGCACACCCTGACACCCCAGGCACACCTCTGACACCCAGCAGGCACACCCGATACTCACAGGCACACCTCTGTCCCATGCACACACCTGACACCCCAGGCACTCCTTCACCTTGACACACCCCAGACACCACAGGCACACCCAGACACCCCCAGGCACACCCCAGACACTCCAAGGTGCACCCTCTGACACCCCAAGTGCAACCTCCTGACACCCCAAGCACACCCCACACACCCCAGGCACACCACCAGACACCCCCACACCTCCCGACACTCCCCAGGCACACCCCACACGAGGCACACCTCCGACACCAAGCACAACCTGACAAGAACACTCTGACACCCCAGGCAAACTCTGACACTGGCACACTCTGACACTTAGGCACACTCTGACACTCCCAAGTACCCACCGACATTCCCCTGGCACACCCCAGCAGGCACACCCCTGACACCCCAGGTACACCCAGACACCCCCAGGCACACCTCACACCCCAGGCACACCGCTGACACCCAGGCACACTGCCGACGCCAGGCACACTCAGACACCCAGGCACACACCCAGACACCGCCAGGCACAACCCAGACACTCACCAGCACCCCCGTCACCCCAAGGTGCACCTCTGACACCCCCAAGCACCCCATCCTGGTGCTCAGCCCACACCCCACGCACACCCCAGACACTCCCATGCACAACGCTGACACCCAGGCACCCTCTGACACCCCAAGCACACCTTGACACTCCCAGGTACACCTCCAGACACTCCCAGGCACACCGAGACTCCCAGAGCAGACCTTTACACCCCCAGTACACCCGGCACCACATGAACACCTCTGACACTCCCAGGTACACCAACCACCCACCGACACACCCCTGCACACCTGACACAAACCAGGCACACCCCACACACCCCAGGCACACACCAGACACCTCTCCAGGCACACTCCTCACACCTCCCCTGACACACCCCCAACACTCCCAGGCACACCGCTGACACTCCCAGGCACACCGCCAGACACTGCCAGGCACCCAGACACCTCACAGAAGCACCAGACACCGACAGGCACACCTGACACCCCAGGCACACCAGACACCAAGCACCCTGACACCCAAGCAACTCCCTGACACCACACCCTGACACCCCAGCACACCCCAGACACTCCCAGCACAACTGCTGACACATGCACACCTCTGACACTCCCAACACACCCCTCTGAAACCCCAGGTACACCTCCACACCCCAGCACCTCCGACACTCCCAGCACACCCCACACCCCAGGCAACCTGACACTCCAGGCACACCCTCTGACACCTGCGCAGACCCTCCCCACACCTCAGGCACACCTCTGACACCCCTGGTGTTCTCCACTGACATATCACCACACCTCCAACAATCCCCAGCACACGTCCCACCCCAGGCACACCTGACACCCCTGCACACCTCGACACCTGTACCCACTGCAATCCCCTGGCACACCTCTGACACTCTCAGGCACACCGCCGACACTACAGGCACACTCAGACAATAACAGGAACACCCGACACCCCAGGCACACTTCACACCCAGGCACACCCGACACTCTCACAGGCACACCCTCTGACACCCCATGCACCTCTGACACCCAAGGCAACTCTGACACCAGCGCACACTCCCCAACACTCCCAGGCACCTGACACTCCCAGATACTCCACCGACATTCTCTGCACACCCTAGACACTCCATGCACACGTCCGACACTCCCAGACACCTCTGACACCCCATGCACACCCTGACACTGCACACCTCTGACACTCTGCACCCACTGACACTGGCTAGTACACCCCCTGACACACCCAGGTCTCTGACACTTCAGGCACACCTGAGATGGTACACTGCTGACACTCCCAGGCACACCTCTGACACTCCCAGGCAATTCTCTGTCACTCCCCAGGCACACACACCCTCTGACACCTATGGGTAACACTCTACACTCCTGTGCACACTTCCTAGACATCCACAGGCACACCTCTGACGCTCCCTAGTTCTCCACACATTCTGGTTAACTCCTCTGACACTCCCCCTGGCACATGTCCAGCACTCCCAGATACACCTCTGACACCCCAGGCACATTCTCCTGACTAATTCCCCAGGCACACCTCTGACACCAGGCACACATCCCACATCCCAGGCAAGCAACAATCGACAATCCCAGGCACACCTCTGACAATCCCAGGCACACCTCTGGACACCCCAGGCAATTCTTTTCACCCTGATACAACCTCAGACACTGCCAGGTACACCCCAGACACTCCCAGGCACACCTCAGAAACCTGCTGTGCACCTCTGACACTCCCAAGTGCAATTCCTGACACTCCCAAGCACACCTCTGACACTCCCCATGCACACCACCGACACCCCTAAGCACACCTCCGACACCCCAGGCACACTTACACCCCCAGGTACACCTCCGACACTCCCAGGCACACCTCTGACACCCCAGAACACCTCTGACACCCTACACCCCGACACCCCAGGCACCCCTGACACTAGGTCACCTCTGACACCCCATAAGTACCCACGACATCCCTGCACAACTATTGAACTCCTAGGCATAACTCTCACACCCCAGTGGCCCCACACCCACACATCACACCCCAGCACACCGCTGACACCCCAGGCATAAATGCAGACGCTGCCACATACACCTCAGACAACGCCAGGCACACCCAGACACCGCCAGGCACACTCAGACACCCTGTACACCCTCAGTCACCCAATGTGCACCCTCCACACTCCCAAGTGCAACCTCTGACACTCCCAGGCACAGCTCTGACACTGAGGCACACCTCAGACACCCCAGGCACACCGCTGACACCCCAGGTACCCTTCTGACACCCTGCACACCTCTGACACCCCAGGCACACACCTCCGACACTCCCAGGCACAACCTCCGAGACCACACCTTCAACACCCCAGGTGCACACCTCCGACACCTGAACACCACACAGCACACCTCCTGACACTCCCAGGCACACCTCTGACACTCCCCAGGCACATCTCCGACACCCCAGGCACCACCAGACACTCCCCGGGACACCCCTGACACACCCAGGCACCCCCTGACACCCCAGGCACACCCCAGACACTCCACAGGCACACCTCACACTCCCCAGGCACACCCCTCTGCACCCCAGGCACACTCTGACACTCCCACACCTCTGACACCCCATGCACCACCGACATTCCTGCACACCCTGACACTCCCAGGTAAACCTCTGACATCATACACAGACACTGGCACACTTCTCACACCCATGCACCGCTGACACAGGTACACCTCAGACACTCCCAGAACACCTCTCAGACACTAACAGGTACACTCTCCAGACACTCCCAGGTACACCTTCAGACACTCCATGCAACTCTAGACACTGAAGCACCTCTGACACACTCCCAGGCCACCTGACACTCACAGGTATTCCTCTGACACCCCTGACACACCCCCACACTCCCAGGCACACTGCTGACACCCCCAGGCACACCGCTGACACGCCAGGCACACCTGCACTGCCAGGCACACCTCAGACACTGACAGGTACACCTCAGACACTCCCAGGCACACCTCAGACACTCCAAGGTGCACCCTGATAATCCCAAGTGCACCTCTGACACCCAGGCACACCTCTGACACTCCCAGGCACACCTCAGACACTCCCCAGGCACACCGCTGACACCCCAGGCACACCTCTGACACCCCAAGCACACCTCTGACACCCAGGCACACCTCCCACACCCAGGCACACCTCCGACACCCCAGGAACACCTTACACTCCCCAGGCACAAACCTCCAACACCCCAGTACACCCTGACACTCCCAGGTAGACCTCCTACACCTCAGGCACACCTCTGACACCCCAGGTTCTCCACCACATTCCTGGTACACCTCTGACACCCCCAGGCAACACGTCCCACACTCCAGCAGGCACTCACACTCCCAGGCACACCTTTGACACCCCTGCACCACTGGCATTCCCTGGCACACCTCTGACACTCCCAGGCACACCGCTGACACCGCCAGGCACACCTCCCCGACACTAACAGGAACACCCACACCCAGGCACACTTCTCACACCCAGGCACACCTCCGACACTCAAGCACACCTCTGACACTCCCAGGCACCCCTCTGACACTCCAAGGTAACACTCTGACACTCCCAGGTACACCTCTCAACACCAGGTGCACCTGACACTCCTGTGTACCACCTGACATTCCCTGGTACACCTCTGACACCCAGGCACATCCGACACCATCCCAGACAAACCTCATCCCAGGCACACTCTGACACCCCAGGCACACTGACACCCCAGGCACTCCACCGACACCACAGTACACCCTGACACACCCAGGCACACCTCTGACACTCCCCAGGTACACCTCAGACACTCCCAGGCACACCGCTGACACTCCCAGGCACACCTCCTGACACTCTAGGCACTCCTCTGTCACTCCCCAGTACACCTCCTGACACCCCAGGCACACCTCTTACACTCCCCAGCACACCTCCGACATTCACAGGTACACCACTGACACCCCAGGTTCCCTCCACAGACATTCCCTGCACACCTCACCCTGGCACATGTCCGCAACACTCCCAGACACACCCCTGACACTCCCAGGTACATTTCCCTGACACCCCAGGCACACCTCTGACACCCCAGGTACACCTCTGACACTCGCAGGTACACCTCCGATACTCCAGGCACACCTCTGACACCCCAGGCACACCTCTCTGACACTCCCAGGTACTCCTCTTTCACCTGATACACCTCTGCACTGCCAGGCACACCTCAGACACTCCCAAGTACACCTCAGACACCTGCACCTCTGACACCCCCAAGCACCCCTGACACCCCAGGCACACCCTCTGACACCCCAGGTACACCACCGACACTCCCAAGTACACCTCTGACACTCCAAGGCACACTTCTACAATCTCCAGGCACACCTCCGACACCCAGGCACACCCTCTGACACTCCCAGAACACCTCTGACACTCCCAGGCACACCTCTGACACCCCACACCTGACACCCACACCCAGGTACTCCACTGACATTCCCTGGCACACCTGACACTCCCAGGCACACCTCTGACACCCCAGGCATACCCAGACACCTGCAGCACACTTCACACTGCATGCACCTGACACCCCAGGCACACCGCTGATGCCAGGTGCAGACACTGCCAGGTACACACCTCAGACACTGCCAGACAACCCAGACACTCCCCAGGCACACCTCAGACACCCAAGGTGCACCCTGACACTCCCAAGTGCACCTCTGACACCCCAGGCACACCTCCGACACTCCACACCCCAGACACTCCCCAGGCACACCGCTGACACTCCCAGGCACCCCTCTGACACTCCCAGGCACACCCCGACACCTGCACACCCGACACCCAGGCACACCTTGACACTCCCAGGCACACCCTTTGACACCCCAGGCAACACCACACTCCCAGGCACACCTCTGACACCCCAGGTACACCACCGACACCCCTGTACACCCCCTGACACACCCAGGCACACCTCTGACACTCCCAGGCACACCCCAGACACCCTAGGGACACTTCACCCTGACACCCCAACACCCAGGCACACCTCCGACACCCCAGGCACACCGCTGACACCCCAGGCACACCTCAGACACTGCCAGGCACACCCTGACACTGACAGGCACACCAGACACTCCCAGGCACACCCCTCTGACACTCCAAGGTGCACCCCTGACACTCCCCAAGTGCACCTCTGACACCCCAGGCACACCTCTGACACCCCAGGCACACCCAGACACCCCAGGCACACCGCTGACACCCCAGGCACACCTCTGACACCCCCAAGCACACCTCCTGACACCCCAGGCACACCTCCCCACACCCCAGGCACACCTCCGACACCCCCAGGCACACCTCCTACACCCCAGGCACAACCTGACACTCCCAGGCACACCCCTGACACCCCAGGCAGACCTCACCTCACAGGCACACCTCTGACACCCCAGGTCTCTCCACTGACATATCCTGGCACACCTCTGACACCCCAGGCACACGTCCCACACTCCCCAGGCACACCTGACACTCCCAGGCACACCTTGACACTCCCCAGGCACTCCACTGGCAATCCCTGGTACACCCCTCTGACACTCCCAGGCACACCGCTGACACCGCCAGGCACACCTGACACTAACAGGAACACCTCCGACACTCCCCAGGCACACTCTACACTCCCAGGCACACCTCCGACACCCCAGGCACACCTCTGACACTCCCCAGGCACCCTCTGACACTCCAAGGCACACCTCTGACACTCCAGGTACACTCCTAACACTCCCAGGTGCACCTCTGACACTCCCAGATACCCACTGACATTCCCTGGTACACCTCTGACACTAGGTGCACACGTCCGACACTCCCAGATACACTCTCTGACACTCCCAGGCACACCTCTGACACTCCCCAGGCACACCTCTGACACCCCAGGTACTCCACTGACACTGCCAGCACACCCCTGACACACCCAGGCACACCCTGACACCCCAGGCACACCCCAGACACTCCCAGGCACACCGCCACACCCCAGGCACCTCTGACACCCCAGGCACACCTCTGTCACCCCAGGCACACCTCCGACACTCCCCAGGCACACTTCTTACACTCCCCAGGCACACCTCCTGACATTCACAGGCACACCCTGACGCCCCAGGTTCTCCACAGACATTCCCTGGCACACCTCTGACACTCCCCTGGCACATGTCCAACACTCCCAGATACACCCTGACACTCCTGCACATTTCTGACACACCTGGTGCACACCTCTACACCCAGGTACACTCCTCGACACCCTAGCACCCGATACTCCCAGGCACACCTGACACACCCCAGGCACACTCCTGACACCCCAGGCACTCCTTTCCACCCCTGATACACCCAGACACCGCCAGGCACACCTCAGACACCCCAGGCACACCTCAGACACCCAAGGTGCACCCTGACACTCCCGCGCACCTCTGACACCCCAAGCACACCCTGACACTCCCCAGGCACACCACCGACACCCCAGGCACACCCGACACCCCCAGGCACACTTACACCCCGGCACACCTCCGACACTCCCCAGGCACACCTCTGACACTCCCAGGAACACCTCTGACACTCCCAGGCACACCTCTGACACCCCAGGCACACCCCCTGACACTCCCAGGCACACCTCTGACACCCATACCCACTGACATTCCCTGGTACACCCCTGACACTCCCCAGGCACACCTCTGACACTCGTGCATACCCCAGACACTTGCACACTCTCACACTCAGGCACACCGCTGACACCCCAGGCACACTGGCACGCTGCCCAGGCACACCCCAGACACCGCCAGGCACACCTCAGACACAGGCACACCCCAGACACCCCAGGCACACCCTGACACCCACAGCCCCCACACTCCCAAGCACCTCTGACACTCCCCAGGCACAGCTCTGACACCTCCAGGCACACCCCAGACACTCCCAGGCACACCGCTGACACCAGGTACCCTCTGACACTCCCAAGCACACCTCTGACACTCCCAGGCACACCTCCGACACTCCCAGGCACACCTCCGAGACTTGGCACTTTAACACCCCAGGCCACACCTCCGACACTCCAGGTACACCCTGACACCCCAGGTACACCTCCGAACACCCCAGGCACACCCCTCTGACACTCCCCAGGCACATCTCTGACACACTCCCAGGCACTCCACTGACACCCCCTGGCACACCCCTGACACACACCCCAGGCACACCTCTGACACCCCGGCACACCCCAGACACTTCCAGGCACACTTCTCACACTCCCTGATACACCCCCACACTCCCAGGCACACCGCTGACACTCCCAGGCATGCTGACACTGCCAGGCACACCTCAGACACGCCAGGCACACCTCAGACACTCACAGGCACACCTCAGACACCCCAGGCACACCTCAGACACCAGCTGCACCTCTGACACCCCAAGTGCACCTCTGACACTCCGGCACACCTCTGACACCCCAGGCACACCTCAGACACTCCAGGCACACCTGCTGACACTCCAGGCACACCTCTGACACTCCAAGCACACCTCTGACACCCCAGGCACACCTCCCCACACCCCCAGGCACACCTCCGACACCTCCAGGTACACTCTCTTACACTCCCAGGCACACCCCGACACTCCAGGCACACACCTCTGACACTCCCAGGCAGACCTCCCCACACTCCTCAGGCACACCCTGACACTCCCAGGTTCTCCACTGACACATCCTGCACACCTCCACACTCCCAGGCACACGTCCCACACTCCCCAGGCACACCCGACACTCCCAGGCACACCTTGACACTCCCAGGTACCCACTGGCAATCCCTGGCACACCTCTGACACCTCAGGCACACCGCTGACACTGCCAGGCACACCTCCGACACCAACAGAACACTCCGACACCCCAGGCACACTCTTACACCCCAGGCACACCTCCGACACCTCAGGCACACCTCTGACACTCCCAGGCACCCCTCTGACACCCAAGGCACACCTCTGACACCCAGGCACACCCTAACACTCCCAGGTGCACCCTGACACCCCCAGGCACACGTCCGACACTCCCAGACACCTCTGACACTCCCAGGCACACCTCCTGACACCCCAGGGCACACCTCTGACACTCCCCAGGCACTCCACTGACACTGGCCAGTACACCCCTGACACACCCAGGTACACCCTCTGACACCCTGTGCACACCCCAGACACTCCCCAGGCACACTGCTGACACTCCAGGCACACCTCTGACACCCAGGCACCTCTGTCACCCCAGGCACACCCGACACCCCAGGCACACCCCTTACACCCCAGGCACACCTGACATTCACAGGTACACCCTCTGACGCTCCCAGGTCTCTCCACAGACATTCCCTGGCACACCTCTGACACTCCCTGGTACACATGTCCAACACTCCCAGATACACCTCTGACACTCCCCAGGCACATTTCTCTGACACCAGGCACACCTCTGACACCCCCAGGCACACCTCTGACACTCCCAGGCACACCTCCGATACTCCCAGGTACACCTCTGACACTCCCAGGCACACCTCTGACACTCCCAGGCACTCCTCTTCACCCCTGATACACCCCAGACACCGCAGGCACACCTCAGACACTCCGTGCACACCTCAGACACCCAAGGTGCACCTCTGACACTCCCAAGGCACTCTGACACCCTCAGGCACACCTCTGACACCCCAGGCACACCACTGACCTCCCAAGCACACCTCCGACACCCCAGGCACACTCTCACACTCCCAGGCACACCTGACACCCCAGGCACACCCTGACACACTCCCCAGAACACCCTGACACTCCCAGGCACACCTCTGACACTCCCACACCTCTGACACTCCCCAGGCACCCACGACATTCCCTGCACACCCCTGACACTCCCAGGCACACCTCTGACACTCCCAGGCATACCCCAGACACTCCCCAGGCACACTCCTCACACCCCAGGCACACCACTGACACTCCCCAGGCACACCGCTGACGCTGCCAGGCACACCCCAGACACCCAGGCACACCCTCAGACACTGCCAGGCACACCTCAGACACTCCCCAGGCACACCTGAGTCACCCAAGGTGCACACATCTGACACCTCCCACGTGCACCTCTGACACTCCCAGGCACAGCTCTGACACCTCCAGGCACACCTCAGACACTCCCAGGCACACCGCTGACACTCCCCAGGCACCCCCTGACACCCCAGGCACACCTCTGACACTCCAGGCACACCTCCGACACTCCCAGGCACACCTCCGACACTCCCAGGCACACTCTTTAACACCCCAGGCACACCTGACACTCCCAAGGCACACCTCTGACACCCCAGGCACACCTCCTGACACCCCAGGTACACCTCTGACACCCCAGGCACATCTCTGACACTCCCCAGGTACTCCACTGACACCCCTGGCACACCCTGACACACCCAGGCACACCCCACCCCAGGCACACCCCAGACACCCAGGCACACTCTCACACCCCAGGCACACCTCTGACACCCCAGGCACACCTCTGACACTCCCCAGGCACACCTCTGACACTCCCAGGCACCACTGACATCCCTGGTACACCCTGACACCCCAGGCACACCTCTGACACTCCCCAGCACACCCCAGACACTCCCCAGGCACACCTCTACACTCCCAGGCACACCGCTGACACTCCCAGGCACACCCTCAGACACCCAGGAAACCCCAGACACCACCAGGCACACCCTCTGACACCCCAGGCACACCCCCAGACACTCCCAGGTGCACCCTGACACTGGAAGCACCTCTGACACTCCCCAGGCACACCTCTGACACTCCCAGGCACCCTCTGACACTCCCCTGGCACACCTCTAACACCCCAGGCACACCGCTGACACTCCCAGGCACACTGCTGACACTCCAGGCACACCTCAGACACTCCCAGGCACACCCTGACACTGACAGGCACACCTCAGACACCCCAGGTACACTCAGACACCCAAGGTGCACCTCTGACACTCCAAGTGCACCTCTGACACTCCCAGGCACACCTCTGACACCCCACACCCCAGACACTCCCAGGCACACCTCTGACACCCCAGGCACACCTCTGACACCCCAAGCACACCCCTGACACCCCACACCTCCCACACTCCCCAGGCACACCTCCGACACTCCCAGGCACACTCTACACTCCCCAGCAGGCACACCTCCACACCCCAGGCACACCTCTGACACCCCAGGCACACCTCCCACACCTCAGGCACACCCTGACACCCCAGGTACTCCACTGACACATCCGGCACACCCCTGACACTCCCAGGCACACGTCCCACACCCAGGCACACCTCCGACACCCCAGGCACAACTTTGACATCCGCACTCCCACTGACTCCCTGGCAAACTCCTGACACCAGGCACACCCCTGACACCGCCTGCACACTCCCAGACCAACAGGCACACCTGACACCTGCACACTTCCACACCCCCAGGCACACCCGACACTCCTCAGGCACACCTGACACCCCAGGCACCTCTGACACCTGCTGCACACCTCCTGACACCCCAGGCACACCCCCAATCCCAGGTGCACCTCTGACACCTCAGGTCCACCATCCCTGGCACACCTCCGACACTCCTGCTACCACGTCCCGACAACTCTAGACACACCCTGACACTCCAGGCAACTCCTGACACTCCCAGGCAAACTCCCTGAAGGTCACTACTCGACACTGGCTACACACCCCTGACACCCTAGGTACACCCCTGACACTCCCCAGGCACACCTCAGACACCCCCAGGCACACCCCTGACACTCCCCAGCACACCCCTGACACTCCCAGGCACTCCTCTGTCACCCCCAGGCACACCTCCGACACTCCCCAGGCACACTTCTGCCCAGGCACACCTCTCCGACACTCACAGGCACACCACTGACACTCCCAGGTTCTCCACAGACATTCCCTGGCACACCTCTGACACTCTGGCACATGTCCAACACCCCAGGCACACCTCTGACACTCCCAGGCACATTTCTGACACTCCCCAGGCACACCTCTGACACCCCCAGGCACACCTCTGACACTCCCAGGCACACACCTCCGACAACCAGGCACACCTCTGACACCTGGTGCACACTCTGACACTCCCAGGCACTCCACCCTGACACCCCAGGCACTGCCAGGCACACCTCAGACACTCCCCAGGCACACCCCAGACACCCAAGGTGCACCTCTGACACTCCCAAGTGCACCTCTGACACTCCCAAGCACACCTCTGACACCCCAGGCACACCACCGACACTCCCCACACCTCCGACACTCCCCAGGCACACTTCTTACACTCCCAGGCACACCTCCGACACTCCCAGGCACACTCTGACACCCCAGGCACACCTCTGACACTCCCCAGGCACACCTCTGACACTCCCCAGGCACACCACTGACACCCCAGGCACACCCCTGACACCTGGTACACCTCTGACACTCCCAGGCACACCCCTGACACTCCCAGGTACACCCCAGACACTCCCTGGTGCACACTTCTCACACTCCCCAGGCACACCTCTGACACTCCCCAGGTACACCGCTGACACTGCCAGGTACACCCCTGACACCCCAGGCACACCCCAGACACCGCCAGGCACACCCAGACACTCCCCAGGCACACCCCAGTCACCCAAGGTGCACCTCTGACACTCCCCAAGCAACCCTCTGACACCCCAGGCACAGCCCCCACACCCCAGGCACACACCCCAGACACTCCCCAGGCACACCGCTGACACTCCCAGGCACCCCTCTGACACTCCCCAAGTACACCTCTGACACTCCCCAGGCACACCTCCGACACTCCCAGGCACACTGAGACCCCAGGCACACCTTTTACACCCCCAGGCACACCTCCGACACCCAGGCACACCTCCACCCCAGGCACATCTCTGACACTTGCGCACTCCACTGACATTCCCTGGCACACCCCTGACACACCCAGGACACCTCTGACACCCCAGGCACACCCCAGACACTCCCAGGCACACTTCTCACACTCCCTGATACACCCCTAACACTCCCAGGCACACCGCTGACACTCCCAGGCACACCGCTGACACTGCCAGGCACACCCTCCTCAGACACTGCCAGGCACACCCCAGACACTGCCAGGCACACCCTGACACCCCAGGCACACCTCAGACACCCAAGGTGCACCTCTGACACCCCTGGGCAACTCTGACACCCCAGGCACACCTCTGACACTCCCAGGCACACCCTCAGACACTCCCAGGCACACCGCTGACACCCCAGGTACACCTCTGACACCCAAGCACACCTCTGACACCCCAGGCACACCTCCGACACCCCAGGCACACCTCCGACACCCCAGGCACACTTACACTCCCCAGGCACAACTCCGACACTCCCCAGGCACACCTCTGACACTCCCAGACCTCCCACACTCTCAGGCACACCTGACACTTGCACTCTCCACACATATCCTGGCACACCTCTGACACCCCAGGCACACCTCCCACACCCCAGGCACACCTCCGACACCCCAGGCACACCTGACACTCCCCAGGTACTCCACTGGCAACTCCTGGCACACCCTCTGACACTCAGGCACACCGCTGACACTGCCAGGCACACCTGACACTACCAGGAACACCTCCGACACTCCCAGGCACACTTACACTCCCCAGGCACACCTCCTGACACTCTCAGGCACACCTCTGACACCCCAGGCACCCCTCTGACACTCCAAGGCACACCTGACACCCCAGGCACACCTCTAACACTCCCAGCACTCTGACACCCCACAGATACTCCACTGACACATCCCTGCACACCCTGACACTCCCAGGCACACGTCCGACACTCCCAGACACACCTCTGACACCAGGCACACCCTGACACCCCAGGCACACCTCTGACACCCCAGGCACTCCACTGACACTGGCTAGCACACCCCTGACACACCCAGGCACACCCCTGACACCCCAGGCACACCTCAGACCCCAGGCACACCGCTGACACACCCCAGGCACACCTCTGACACTCCTAGGCACCTCTGTCACCCCAGGTACACCTCCGACACTCCCCAGGCACACTTCTGACACCCAGGCACACCTCCTGACATTCACAGGCACACCTCTGACGCTCCCAGGTTCTCCACAGACATTCCCTGGCACACCTCTGACACTCCCCTGGCACATGTCCAACACTCCCAGACACCACCTCTGACACTCCGCAGCCATTTCTGACACCCCAGGCACACCTCTGACACCCCCAGGTACACCCTCTGACACTCCCCAGGCACACCTCCGATACCCCCAGGCACACCTCTGACACTCCCAGGCACACCTCTGACACCCCAGGCACTCCTCTTCACCCCTGATACACCCTCAGACACTGCCAGGCACACCAGACACTCCCCAGGTACACCTCAGACACCCAAGGCACTTCTGACATCCAAGTGCACCTCTGACACTCCCCAGGCACACCTCTGACACCCCAGGCACACCACTCGACACCCCAAGCACACCTGACACCCCAGGCACACTTCTGCACACCCCAGGTCACACCTCCGACACTCCCAGTCACACCCTGACACTTGGTACACCCCTGACACTCCCCAGGCACACCCCTGACACTCCCCAGGCACACCTCTGACACTCCTGGCACACCTCTGACACCCCAGCACACCCCATGACACCCCAGGCACACCTCTGACACTCCCAGGCACCCATTGACACCCCTGGCACACCTCCCTGACACCCAGGCACACCCCTGACACTCCCAGTGCACCCCTAGACACCCCAGGCACCCCCTCACACTCCCCAGGCACACCGCCGACACCCCAGGCACACCCTGCTGACGCCAGGCACACCTCAGACACTGCCGGCACACCTCTCAGACACTGCCAGGCACACCTCAGACACCCAGGCACACCTCAGTCACCCAAGGCACCCCTCCCAGGTGCACTGACCACCAGGCACAGCTCCACACTCGAGGCACCAGACACTCCAGGCACACCTGCTGACACTCCCAGTACCCCCCCTGACACTCCCCAAGCACACCTCTGACACCCCAGGCACACCTCCGACACTCCCAGGCACACCTCCGAGACCCCAGGCACACTCTAACACCCCAGGCACACCTCCGACACTCCCAGGCACACCTCTGACACCCCAGGCACACCTCCGACACCCCAGGCACACCCTGACACCCCAGGCACATCTCTGACACCCCAGGCACTCCACTGACACTCCCTGGCACACCCCTGACACACCCAGGCACACCTCTGACACTTCCAGGCACACCCCAGACACCTCCCAGGCACACACTCCCAGGCACACCTCTGACACTCCCCAGGCACACCCTGACACTCCCCAGGCACACCTCTGACACTCGGCACTCCACTGACATTCCCAGGCACACCCTGACACACTCCCCAGGCACACCTCTGACACTCCCCAG
Source organism: Homarus americanus (assembly GCF_018991925.1). Taxonomy (NCBI): domain Eukaryota; kingdom Metazoa; phylum Arthropoda; class Malacostraca; order Decapoda; family Nephropidae; genus Homarus; species Homarus americanus. The sequence continues at coordinate 36,838 of NW_024756354.1, forward strand.
GCATACCCCAGACCCTCCCCAGGCACACCTCACACCCCCAGGCACACCGCTGACACCCCAGGCACACCCCAGACACCCCAGGCACACCCTCAGACACTCCCAGGCACCCCAGACACCCCAGGTACACCTCAGACACCCACAGCAACCTGACACCCCAAGCGCACCTCTGACACTCCAGGCACACCCCTGACACCCCAGGCACTCCTCTGACACCCCTGGGATACACCCCAACACTCAGGCACACCGCTGACACCCCAGGCACACCGCCACACTGCCAGGCACACCTCAGACACTGCCAGGCACACCTCAGACACCGACAGGCACACCTCAGACACTCCCGGCACACCTCAGACACTCCAAGGTGCACCTCTGACACCCCAAGTGCACCTCCTGACACCCCAGGCACACCTCTGACACTCCCAGGCACACCTCAGACACTCCCCAGGCACACCGCTGACACCCCAGGCACACCTCTGACACCCCAGGCACACCCCTGACACCCAGGCACACCTCGACACTCCCAGGCACACTTCCACACCCTATGCACAACCCACACCCCCAGGCACACCCTGACACTCCCAGGCAGACCCTACACTCCCCAGGCACACCTCTGACACCCCAGGTTTTCCACTGACATATCCTGGCACACCCTGACACTCCCAGGCACACGTCCCACACTCCCAGGTGCACACCTCCGACACCCCAGGCACACCTTGACACTGGTACCCACTGGCATTCCCTGGTACACCTCTGACACCCCAGGTACACCGCTGACACTGCCAGGCACACCTCCGACACCAACAGGCACACCTCCGACACCTGCACACCTCTTACACCCCAGGCACACCCACGACACCTCAGGCACACCCTGACACCCCTGTTCCCTCTGACACCCAAGCACACCTGACACTCCCCAGGCACACCCCTAACACCCCAGGCATACCCCAGACACCCCAGGCACACTCTCACACTCCCCAGGTACACCGCTGACACTGCCAGGTACACCCCTCAGACACTGCCAGGAACACCCCAGACACCAGGCACCCCTGACACCCCAGGCACACCTCAGACACTCCAAGGTGCAACTTCCACTCCAAGAAGGCACCCTGACACTCCCAGGCACACCCCTGACACTCTACAGGCATTCCTCTGACACTCCCCTGACACACCTCTAACACTCCCAGGCACACCGCTGACACTCCAGGCACACCGACACTGCCACACCCTCAGACACCGCCCAGGCACACCCCAGACACTGACAGGCACACCCCAGACACCCCAGGCACACCTCAGACACTCCAGGTGCACCTCTGACACTCCCAAGCACCCCTGACACTCCCCAGGCACACCTCTGACACTCCCAGGCACACCCTCAGACACTCCCCAGGCACACCGCTGACACCCCAGGCACACCTCTGACACTCCCCAGGCACACCTCTGACACCCCAGGCACACACCCCACACCCAGGCACACCTCCGACACTCCCCAGGCACACTTCTTACACTCCCAGGCACAACCTCCGACACCCCAGGCACACACCTCTGACACTTGCAGACCTCCCCACACCTCAGGCACACCCTGACACCCCCAGGTTTTCCACTGACATATCCTGGCACACCTGACACTCCCCAGGCACACGTCCCACACCCCAGGCACACCTCCGACACCCCAGGCACACCTGACACTCCCCAGGCACTCCACTGGCACCCCCTGGCACACCTCTGACACCCCAGGCACACCGCTGACACGCCAGGCACACCTCCGACACCAACAGGAACACCTCCACACCAGGCACACTCTACACTCCCCAGGCACACCCCACGACACCCCAGGCACACCTGACACCCAGGCACACCTCTGACACTCCAAGGCACACCTCTGACACTCCCAGGCACACCTCCACACTCCCAGGCACCCCTGACACTCCCAGACACTCCACTGACATTCCCTGGCACATGACACCCCCAGGCACACGTCCGACACCCCAGATACACCCTGACACTTGCACACCTTGACACTCCCCAGGCACACCCTCCCACAGGCACCCACCTGACACCTCTAGCACACACCTGACACCCAGGCACACCTCTGACACTCCCCAGGCACACCCCAGACACCCCAGGCACACACACACCCCAGGCACACCTCTGACACTCCCAGGCACTCCCTCTGTCACCCCAGGCACACCTCCGACACTCCCAGGCACACTCTACACTCCCCAGGCACACCTCCGACATTCACAGGCACCCCTCTGACACCCCAAGCACACCCTGACACTCCCAGGCACACCTCCGACACCCCAGGCACACCTGAGACCCCAGGCACACCTCACACCCCAGGCACACCTCCGACACTCCCAGGCACACCTCTGACACTCCCAGGCACACCTCCGACACCCCAGGCACACCTCTGACACTCCGGCACATTTCTGACACCCTAGGCACCCACTGACACCCCTGGCACACCCCTGACACACCCAGGCACACCTCTGACACTCCCAGGCACACCCCAGACACTTCCAGGCACACCTCTCACACTCCCCAGGCACACCCGATACCCCAGGCACTCTGACACTCCTAGGTATTCCTCTGACACTCCCTGGTACTTCTCTGACACCCCAGGCACACCGCTGACACCCAGGCACACCCTGACACTGCCAGGCACACCTCTCAGACACTGCCAGGAACACCCTCAGACAACCAGGCACACCTCAGACATCCCAGGCACACCTCAGACACCCAAGGTGCAACCTGACACCCGAGTGCACCTCCTGACACTCCCAGGCACACCTCTGACACTCCTAGGCATTCCTCTGACACCCAGGCACATCTCTGACATCCAAGGCACACCCTGACACTCCCCAGGCACACTGCTGACACTGCCAGGCACACCTCAGACACTGCCAGGAACACCTCTGACACCCAGGCACATCTCTGACACTGGCACACCGCTGACACTCCCAGGCACACCGCTGACACTGCCAGGCACACCTCCGACACCCCAGGAACACCTCAGACACTCACCAGGCACACCCCAGACACCCCAGGCACACCTCAGACACCTGAAGTGCACCTCTGACACTCCCAGGCACACCTCTGACACCTGCTGCACACCAGACACTCTGGTACATGTCCAACACTCCCAGATACACCTCTGACACTCCCCAGGTACATTTCTGACACCCCAGGCACACCCATGACACCCCAGGCACACCTCTGACACTCCCCAGGCACACCTGATACCCCAGGCACACCTCTGACACCCCAGGCACACCTCTGCACACCCCAGGCACCCTCTTCACCCCACACACCAGACACCGCCAGCACACCTCTGACTACCCCAGGCACACCTCAGACACTCCAAAGTGCACCTCTGACACTCCCCAATGCACCCTGACAATCCCAAGCACACCTCTGACACTCCCAGGTACACCACCGATACCCCAGGCACACCTCCGACACCCCAGGCACACTTTACACTCCCAGGCACACCTCCTGACACTCCCAGGCACACTCTGACACTCCCCAGAACACCTCTGACACCCCAGGCACACCTCTGACATTCCCAGGCACACCTCTGACAATCCCCAGGCACACCTCTGACACTCCCCAGTACTCCACTGACATTCCCTGGCACACCCTGACACTCCCCAGGCACACCCTGACACCGGCATACCCCAGACACTCCCAGGTACACTTCTCACACTCCCAGGCACACCGCTGACACTCCCAGGCACACCGCTGACGCTGCCAGGTACACCAGACACGCCAGGCACACCTCAGACACTGCCAGGCACACCTCAGACACTCCCAGGCACACCCTCAGTCACTCTAAGGCACCTCTGACACCCCAAGTGCACCTCTGACACTCCCAGGCACAGCTCTGACACCTGAGGTACACCAGACACTCCAGGCACACCGCTGACACTCCCAGGTACCCCTGACACTCCCAAGCACACCTCTGACACCCCAGGCACACCTCCGACACCCCAGGCACACCTCCGAGACTGGCACACCCACCCCAGGTACACCTGACACTCCCAGGCACACCCCTGACATCCAGGTGCACACCTCTGACACTAGGCACATCTCGACACCCCAGGCACCCCACTGACACCCTGGCACACTGACACACCCAGGCACACCTCTGACACCCAGGTACAACCCCAGACACTTCCAGGCACACCTCTCACACTCCCCAGGTGCCACCTCCGACACCCCAGGCACACCCTGACACTCCCAGGCATTCTCTGACACTCCCCTGGCACATCTCTGACACCCCAGGCACACCGCTGACACTCCCCAGGCACACGCTGACACAGCCAGGCACACCTCAGACACTGCCAGAACACCTCAGACACCACCAGGCACACCTCAGACACCCCAGGCACACCTCAGACACCTGCAACTCTGACACCCGAAGGCACTGACACCCCAGGCACACCTCTGACACTCCCAGGCATTCCTCTGACACCCTGGCACACCAGACACCCCAGGCACACCAGACACCCAAGGTGCACCTCTGACACTCCCCAAGTGCACCTCTGACACCCCCAAGCACACCTCTGACACTCCCAGGCACACCACCGACACCCAAGTGCCACCCTCCGACACCCCAGGCACACTTCTACACCCAGGCACACCTCCAACACTCCCAGGCACACCTCTGACACCCCAGAACACCTCTAACACCCCAGGCACACCTCTGACACACTCCCAGGCACACCTCTGACACTCCCAGGTACACCTCTGACACCCCAGGTACTCCACTGACATTCCCTGGCACACCCCTGACACCCCAGGCACACCTCTGACACCAGGCATACCCCAGACACTCCCAGGTACACTCTCTCACACTCCCAGGCACACCGCTGACACTCCCAGGCACACACTGCTGACGCTGCCAGGTACACACCAGACACTGCCAGGTACACCTCAGACACTGCCAGGCACACCTCAGACACTCCCAGGCACACCTCAGTCACACCAGGGCACCTCTGACACTCCCCAAGTGCACCTCTGACACTCCCAGGCACAGCCTGAAACTCCCATGTACACCCCAGACACTCCCAGGCACACCGCTGACACTCCCGGCAGCCCTCTGACACTCCCCAAGCACACACCCTGACACCCCAGGCACACCTCCGACACTCCCAGGCACACCTGAGACTCCCAGGCACACTTTAACACCCCCAGGCACACCCGACACCCCAGGCACACCTCCACACCCAGGCACACCTCCGACACTCCCAGGCACACCTCTGACACCCCAGGCACATCTCTGACACTCCCAGGTACCCACCTGACACCCCTGGCACACCCCTGACACACCCAGGCACACCTCTGACACCCCAGGCACACCACAGACACTTCCAGGCACACCTCACACTCCCAGGCACACCTCGATACTCCCAGGTACACCTCTGACACTCCTAGGTATTCCTCTGACACCCCTGCACATCTCTGACACTCCCAGGCACACCACTGACACGACCAGGTACACCGCTGACACTGCCAGGCACACCAGACACTGCCAGGAACACCTCAGACACCAGGCACACCCCAGACACCCCAGGCACACCTCAGACACTCCAAGGTGCAACCCTGACATCCAGCACCCCCTGACACTCCCAGGCACACCTCTGACACTCCTAGGCCCTCACACCCCCTGCACATCTCTGACATCCCAGGCACACCGCCACACCCAGGCACACCACTGACACTGCCAGGTACACCTCAGACACTGCCAGGAACACTTCAGACACTACCAGGTACACCTCAGACACTCCCCAGGACACCCCCAGACACTCCGGTGCAACTTGACACCTGAAGTGCACCTCTGACACTCCCAGGCACACCCTCTGACACTCCAAGGCACACCTCAGACACTCCAGGCACACCGCTGACACTCCCCAGGCACACCTCCTGACACCCAAGCACACCCTCTGACACCCCCAGGCACACCTCCGACACTCCCAGGCACAACCTGACACTCCCAGGTAAACCTCCGATAATCCTAGGCACACCTCTGACACTCCCACACCCCCAGACACTCCCAGGCACACCCCAGACACTCCCCAGGCACACCTCTGACACTCCCAGGCACATGACACTGCCAGGCACACCCTGACACTCCATGTACACCTCCGACACTCCCAGGTGCACCTCTGACACTCCCAGGCACCACTGACACCCCAGGCACACCTCTGACACTCCCAGGCACACCTGAGACACTCCCTGGCACACCCCAGATACTCCCAGGTACACCCCAGACACCCCAGGCACACCTGACACCCCAGGTACACCTCTAACACCCCCTGGCACACCTCTGACACTCCAAGGCACACATCTGACAATCCCAGGCACACCTCTGACACCCCAGGTACACCTCTGACACCCCCAGGCACACCTCTGACACCCTAGGTACTCCTCTTTCACTACCTGATACACCTCTAACACCCCAGGCACCGCTGACACTCAGGCACACCGCTGACAATGCCAGGTACACCCCAGACACTGCCAGGCACACGTCAGACACTGCCAGGCACACCTCAAACACCCCAAGGCACACCTCAGACACCCAAGGTGCACCTTGACACCCAAGTGCACCTCTGACACTCCCAGGCACAGCCTGACACTCCCCAGGCACCACTCAGACACTCCCAGGCACACCGCTGACACTCCCAGGTACCCCTCTGACACCCCAAGCACACCTCTGACACCGGCACACCTCCGACAAACCCAGGTACACTCGAGACCGTGCACTTTAACATCCCAGGTACAACCTCCGACACCCCAGGTACACCTCACACTCCCAGGCACACCTCCGACACTCCCAGGTACACCCTGATACTCCCAGGCACATCTCTGACACTCCCCAGGTACTCCACTGACACTCCCTGGTACACCCCGACACACCCAGGTACACCCTCTGACACCCCAGGCACACCCCAGACACTTCCAGGCACACTTCTCACACCCCCAGGTACACCTCCGATACCCCAGGCACACCCTCTGACACTCCTAGGCATTCCTCTGACACCCCTGGCACATCTCTGACACTCCAGGCACACCGCTGACACCCCAGGCACACCTGCTGACACCCAGGTACACCCCAGACACTGCCAGAACACCTCAGACACTACCAGGCACACCCCAGACACTCCGGTCTCAGACACTCCAAGGTGCAACTCTGACACTCAAGTGCACCTCTGACACTCCCAGGCACACCTCTGACACTCCTAGGTATTCCTGTGACACTCCTTGGTACATCTCTGACACTGGCACACCGCTGACACTCCGGCACACCGCTGACATTGCCAGGTACACCCCAGACACTGCCAGAACACCTCAGACACTACCAGGTACACCTCAGACACTCCCCAGGCACACCCCAGACACCTGCTGCAACTCTGACACCTGAAGTGCACCTCTGACACTCCCAGGCACACCTCTGACACTCCAAGGCACACCTCAGACACTCCCAGGTACACCGCTGACACTCCCAGGCACACCTCTGACACTCCCAAGTACACCTCTGAACTCCCCAGGTACACCTCCGACACTCCCAGGTACAACCTGATACCCCAGGTAAACCTCCGATACCCCAGGCACACCTCTGACACTCCCAGGCACACCCCAGACACTCCCAGGTACACCTCAGACACTCCCAGGACCTGTGACACTCCCAGGTACACCGCTGACACTGCCAGATACACCTCTGATACTCCATGCACACCTCTGACACTCCCCAGCACCCTCTGACACTCCCAGGCACTCCACTGACACCCCAGGCACACCTCTGACACTCCCAGGCACACCTGAGACACCCCTGGCACACCCCAGATACCCCAGGCACACCAGACACTCCCAGGCACACCTCCACACTCCAGGTACACCTCTAACACTCCCTGGCACACCTCTGACACTCCAAGGTACACATCTGACAATCCCAGTGCACCTCTGACACCCCCAGGCACACCTCTGACACTCCCAGGCACACCTCTGACACTCAGGTACTCCTCTTTCACTCCCCTGATACACCTCTAACACTCCCAGGTGCACCGCTGACACCCCAGGCACACCGCTGACAATGCCAGGTACACCAGACACTGCCAGGTACACACGACACTGCCAGGCACACCAAACACTGCCAGGTACACCCTCAGACACTCCAAGGTGCACCTCTGACACCCCAAGTGCACCCTGACACCCCAGGCACACCTCTGACACTCCCAGGCACACCTCTGACACTCCCAGGCACACCTGAGACACTCCCAGGTACATCAAAGACAATTCCCAGGCACACCCCAGACACCCCAGGCACACCTCCGACACTCCCAGGTACACCTCTGACACTCCTTGGTACACCTCTGACACCCCAGGTACACATCTGACCCCAGGTGCCACCTCTGACACTCCCAGGTGCACCTCTGACACTCCCAGGCACCACTGACATTCCCTGGCACACCCCACACTCCCAGGCACAAGTCCGACACCCCAGACACACCTCTGACACCCCCAGGCACACCTCTGACACTCCCAGGCACACCTCTGACACCCCAGGCACTCCACTGACACTCCTGGTACACCCCTGACACCCCAGGCACACCTCTGACACCCCAGGCACACTTCTCACACCCCAGGCACACCCTCAAACCCCCCAGGCACACCTCTGACACTCCTAGGCACTCCGCTGTCACCCCTGACACACCCCAACACCCCAGGCACACCGCGGACACTCCCAGGCACACCGCTGACACTGCCAGGCACACCAGACACTGCCAGGCACACCTCAGACACTGACAGGCACACCCCAGACACCCCAGGCACACCTCAGACACTCCAAGGCACCTCTGACACTCCCCAAGTGCACCTCTGACACCCCAGGCACACATCTGACACCCCCAGGCACACCAGACACCCCAGGCACACCGCTGACACCCAGGCACACCTCTGACACTCCCAGGCACACATCTGACACTCCCAGGCACACCTCCTACACCCAGGCACTGACCCCAGAGAATTTGATAAACCCTGACACCCCAGGTACCGCTGACACTGCCAGGTACACCTGACACTAACAGGAACACCTCCGACACTTCCCAGGTACACTTACACTCCCAGGCACACCTGACACTCCCAGGCACACCTCTGACACTCCCCAGGTACACCTCCTCCGACACTCCCAGGCACATCTCTGACATCCCCAGGCACATCTCTGACACCCCAGGTACCCACTGACACTCCCCTGGTACACCCCTGACACACCCAGGCACACCTCTGACACCCCAGGCACACCCCAGACACTTCCAGGTACACTTCACACCCCAGGCACACCTCCGATACTCCCCAGGCACACCTCTGACACTCCTAGGTATTCCTCTGACACTCCCCTGGCACATCCTGACACCCCAGGCACACCGCTGACACTCCCAGGCACACCGCTGACACTGCCAGGCACACCAGACACCCCAGGAACACCTCAGACACCACCAGGCACACCACAGACACCCCAGGCACACCCTCAGACACCCAAGGTGCAACTCTGACACCAGCACCCTGACACCCCCAGGCACACCTCTGACACTCCTAGGCATTCCTCTGACACTGGCACACCCCAGACACTCCCCAGGCACACCTCAGACACCCAAGGTGCACCTCTGACACTCCTGGCACCTCTGACACTCCCCAAGCACACCTCTGACACTCCCAGGCACACCACCGACACTCCAAGCACACCTCCGACACTCCCCAGGCACACTTACACCCCAGGTACACCTCCGACACTCCCAGGCACACCTCTGACACTCCCAGGAACACCTCTGACACTCCCAGGCACACCTCTGACACCCCAGGTACACCTCTGACACCCCAGGCACACCTCTGACACTCCCAGGCACCCACTGACATCCCTGGCACACCCCCTGACACCCCAGGCACACCTCTGACACCCCCAGGCATACCCCAGACACCCCAGGCACACTCTCACACCTCCCAGGCACACCGCCGACACTCCAGGCACACCGCTGACGCTGCCAGGCACACCTCAGACACTGCCAGGCACACCAGACACTGCCAGGCACACCCCAGACACTCCCAGGCACACCGCTGACACTCCCAGGCACCCTCTGACACCCCAAGCACACCCTGACACTCCCAGGCACACCTCCGACACTCCCCAGGCACACCTCCGAGACCCCCAGGCACCCTTTACACCCCAGCACATGCACCGAACGAAGCAAGCACAATGGAT
>NW_024756355.1:0-20658 GCF_018991925.1 Homarus americanus
TTGTTTGTGGGCAAGACTGGAGGTAACATTCAAACTTCTTTATTGCCAACACCAGAGCCAAGGCCTCCTTCTCTATGGTCGAGTAGTTGGTCTGATGTTTTTTTCAACTTGGCGGAGTAATATGCCAAAGGGTGAAGAACATCAGTGGTTGGGTCGGGTTGTAGGAGCACAGCCCCCACTCCGACACCACTAGCGTCGATTTGCAGATGGAAGGGCGAGGTGTAGTCAGGGGGGTGGACTACAGGCTTGGAGGCAAGGAAGGCTTTGAGGCGGTGGAAAGACTGGTCGCACCTCTGGTTCCAGATGTAAGGGACCGCAGAACTGGTAAAGTCTGTGAGGGGTCCGGCCACGCTGGAGAAGTTACTGCAGAACCGACGGTAGTAGCCGCACATCCCCAGGAAGCGCACGAGTTCCTTCCTCGTCCTTGGAGTGGGGAAGGACAAGATGGCTCTAACGTTTGCGTCCTTGGGTCTCACCATACCATGTCCAACGATATGTCCCAGGTAAGTCACTGAGGCCCGGCCAAAAGCAGATTTAGCCAGGTTTATAGTGAATCGAAGTCTCTTGCATTGGTGCAAACAGTATCTCCAAACGCACCAGATGTTCGTACGACTCAAACTTTACCACCGGTCATCCAGGTGAAACCCGAACGTCCCACCTAGATACTGAATTGGGAAGTTGATGGCCCTCTGGAATGTGGCGGAGCATTAGAAAAAGCCAGCCTTATCAAATATTGAAAAAAAAAGACCAAATGGGTTATAAATGCCGGAATTATTTTGGCCCTATCCGTGAGTCCCACTTTGATAATATCCTTTCAATAAGTCCACCGTACTGATACAATTTGGCACAGCCTATGCTGTCCTATTATATCTTCAATCAAAAGGTAAGGGTAGGAGTCTGAGACAGTGACCTGGTTCACTTTACGATAATCGGTACAGAAACGAAAAGTGCCATCGGGTTTTGGAATGAGAAGGCAAGGTGAAGCCCAGGGGGAGGTACTAGGCTCAGCTAAGTTATGTTTTAACAAAAAATCTACCTCCTTTTTCATAATCTCTTTTTTTTGTGGATTTAGTCGATAGGCTGATTGCCTAATGGGTTGTACATCATCTGAGATTAGCTTAATATCATGTTTAAGTATATTGCAAAACCCTGGGAGGTCTGACGTGACTTTAGGAAATGTTGATAATAACTTAGTGAGATCTTTTGCTTGAGATGGATTCAGAACAGAAAAATACTCATCCAAGTTGTTGAGTATGTGACTGTTAGCAGGGTTTTCTTTAGGTAGAGGGAAGTCTAAATTCTCCAATAGGTCCATGTCATCTGTCTCCGGCTCCGGCCCTGACAAAACCGTATGCAATACAGGTTGACTTATAGCCTCTGGGATGTCTTCCTCTGACTGCCTGGAATGGTAAAGTTTCATGAGATTAATGTGAACAAGTTGTGAATCTCCTCGGCGATCAGGAGTATGGACTATATAGTTGAGGGGAGATAGTTTATTAGCATCGATTTGAAAGTTTTGATGGAACCGTTCCAAGCAACCTTGGGACGGTGGGTGGTAAGCCGAAGATGTACAATGGTCCACACTGAGGTCTTTCATCACCTGTTTGAACAAAGATGGATCAGATTGTTGGGCTGTAATGAGCTCATCCTTACTAATGGTCTTATTGTACAGATCTTCTGTGGGTAATAAGATATTGGAGGTGGTTTCACATGAAGAGGGCCCATTACGCACACACTGTGACCGGGTGACAGCACAAGATGGGAAAAGATGAGGAATAGTTTCTTTAAGGTCAGTGGTGGAGTTGACAGGTAAGGGAGAGTCGACTGTCTTTATGTTAGGAACCACTAGATCTCCTACCAAGTCATTACCCAATAATAAATGAATGCCGCACACAGGCATTGGGTCTTTCCTTATGGCTATTTGCACTTCCCCAGTAATCAAGGGACATTGGAGGTGCACTTTAGCTAAAGGATAGGAAGAATGGGATGAGAGATCCGAAATTAGAACACTCTCATTAGTAAATGCGGTAGATATATCAGGAATGACGTTAAACAGGAGGATAGATTGTGCTGCGCCCGTATCACGTAGTATACGAATAGGGAAAGAACGAGACCCCTCTATGATTGAAATTTTTCCCTCATAGGTGAATGAAGAGAAGAGATCCTGATGGGGCCTTTCCACATTGGTATTTGCTATTGGTTTGGATTTGGGATCCAGGGAACTACTTTTAGCAATTCGACACTTTGGGTGTTTACAAGTCTGGATCGTATGGCCTGGGTTTTTACAGTAAGAACAAGTAAGCTTGGTTGCATCAGGGGGGTAGGTGTGGGACCTTTCGACCTACCACTCACGCCCCCAAGGTTATCATCAGAGGAGGACCTAACATGTCGGGAAGTACCACGTTCCCTACGGCACAGTGACTCCACCAGCAAGGCGTACTCATCAGCCAGCTCAGCCGCACGCCCTAAATTAACCTCTCCACGCTCCTCCACATGCTTCAAGATGTGAAATGGTATCTTGTTCTTCCACTCCTCCAGGACTACCAAGTTTAACAAATCCTGAGGTGGCCATTAAGAAAACCTAGATAAATTAATTAATGGTCAAAAGATAAGATACGTGGATTACCCTAGAAAATATCACGGCAGTGGATAACCAGAAAGTCCCGGAAACTACCTAGGGAAATTACACTTATGATTATTGTTCTTCTGAGAAGATCCTTAGATAAGGATAAGAGACTTGAAAGAGGTAGGGCGTATTACGGGATTAATATAAAGATCCGGATTAACAACCCCGAGATACTTTAAAGAGGAAGGGCGTATTACGGCATTTTATGTAAAGATCCGGATTAACAACCCCGAGATACTTTAAAGAGGAAGGGCGTATTACGGCGTTAATATAAAGATCCGGATTAACAACCCCGAGATACTTTAAAGAGGTAGGGCGTATTACGGCGTTAATATAAAGATCCGGATTAACAACCCTGAGATACTTTAAAGAGGAAGGGCGTATTACGGCATTTTATATAAAGATCTGGATTAACAACCCTGATATACTTTAAAGAGGAAGGGCGTATTACGGCGTTAATATAAAGATCCGGATTAACAACCCTGATAAATGGTATGATTGACCCTGAATGAGATAATGAGAAGAACAATAATTGAGGCTTTATAATATTGGGGTCCTGGTAGAGCGGGGCGTCCCAAGATATCACTTCACCGTAAACTAGTGACTATGGAACAGCCTACTCTGGAGTGAGGGTACGGCATTAAACAGATCCGGATTCTTCCCTACACTCGATAAGACTTACTACACGACTGCCACGTGTAATAACAGGTAAGCCTTATGACACTTGGAACCTAATATCCTACGGCTGTCACTCTTACTGTACGATAATACCAATATATGCACACACATATGAAGGAAACTTTAAACCACCGTAAAGCAATTATGAACAGAAGTGACTGGGAGGAATAATTAACACTGAGTAACAAGGGAGGAAGGAATATGGTACTTAAGGTCGTGTCCTGTCACGGTCGCCATTTGTTACGAGTTGGGGATTTAGAATATAGTTATACGTCTACCCAGATCCCAACAGGTAACAACAATAAAAAAAACAAAGACAATCGGACTATAAAAGGGTAGACAAAGGATGCGAGTTTTCGTTGTATATAATAGAGTACCATAAATCCCTTAACAAAATATTCAGCTTATAAATTACCCTTAACCAAACTTAACCTAAACATTAACAGTATATACATATTAATAAACATAAAACAATCTCGAAGCAAGTGGACGTGGGGAAATTAATACAAGATAATAGTACTTAAGTGAGGAGCTGAGATGGCTGACGAGTAAGGCTGAGTATTGTAGAAGACGGTAGGTAGTCACTGCACGTAGGTTTAGAGGATAGATGATCCTGTGGTCACTTCCCAGAGCCAAGTGCTCTCTCCTCGAATTGGAGCTGACAAAGAAGACTGAGGAGGTGACGCAACAACCAGGATAGGGAGAAGGGAAACCTCGGAGTGGTAACTAAGACGAGTCATACTCGTGTCTCGTCCCTAGATGGCGTTGCTCGTGGTGCTGGGTAGGTAGATCAGGACAATAGATGGCGTGGTTCGTAGTGCGGGGTGGAGGGGTTCGTAACAATATATATATATATATATATATATATATATATATATATATATATATATATATATATATATATATGTAACCGGTCAGAATTTACTGGACTTTATTTTCTCACTTGACTTGGGGTTTATTAAAAATTAATAGATGGTAATGGCAGTGGAAGCGCCCCTTTGAGAAAAATCCCGAACCAGCACAAGAACACTTAAATCTACTAAACAAAATGAATTGTCCGTGACCCGTGGAAGGATAGCGTCTGTGACTGGGATGAATGAGACACACTGTAAAATTTAGACACTTATATTCCCTCCAACACTACAAACACAATCAAATAATGGTACACCAATATGTGCACCTCTTAACTTGAACTTAAAACATTACTCTGGGGAATAAAAGTTATACATGATATAGAAATTATTAGAAACTCAGGCAACAATAAATTTGAAGTATTAAGAAATGTTGCTTGCACACATGAAACAGGCCTTAAGGGCTTTCACAAAATCATATCAGTCACTTAGGAAATGGCATTAAAAATAAGAAATTAAATACTCTACAATGAATAGGCCTTAAGGGCTTTCAACAAAATAATATCAGTCACTGAGGAAATGGTAATAAATAATAAGAAATTAAATACTCTACAATGAATAGGCCTTAAGGGCTTTCAACAAAATAATATCAGTCACTGAGGAAATGGTAATAAAAATTAAGAAATTAAATACTCTACAATGAATAGGCCTTAAGGGCACTCAACAAAATTATATCACCCCAACAGATGCACACTTCCTAACCTAACTTAACCACTACTCTGGGGAACAAAAGTTTTACCTGAGATCAGAATTATGAAGAAAATTTAGATGCATTAAAAGAATCAAATCACAGTATCACTCTGGTTCCACTTAATGACACAAACATTCAGAAAACAATACTATCAAAATTATTTAGGAACTATTAAACTACACACGTCAAGATAATATCAGTCTGAGAAATGGTATTAACTACTCCCGTAATAAGGGAGATGAAATGTTCCTCTAGGTATCTCCTAGAGACCTAGACTCACGGTCTCAGTGTGTGACCATTAATTTACTCAGATAGCCTCAGTGTACTCCCAGTGCGTCCATAAAGCGGAAGGGAGTGAGCCAATCAGACCTTGTACAGTTGAGAGAAGCTTTAGCTTCCCGTTAGCAAGAGGGTTTCACTAAGCTGCTCGGGACATGTGGTGTTGTGGGCCGAGGGAGAGGAGAGTTGCTGACCCACGACCGTCCCGACGTCAGCTGGGCACCCAGACGGCTAGATTCCCTGAAGAGATCCTTTGGTACCCCGCTAAACAGTGACAGGCCTACTCTGATCGGTCCAATGGCGACAATCGCCACCCTCAATCATCAACCGCACTGTTTATTGACTCTACTGTGAATGGCTTGTATGTGGTTTCTCCAGTTAAGTTTCTCATCAACAATAACTCTGAGGAATTTAGTATTTTGTTCGCGTTTGAAGACTGCATAACCAAGGTACAGGGGGTCCAAGTCTGAGGATAAGTTTTTTTCCTTCTGTGACAGATCGTGTAGTGGGTTTTGTTGAGGTTTAAGGTCAGTTTATTACGTGTTACCCAGGTCCTGACTTTAGTCAATTCAGTGTTCATGGTTCTCATCAAGGAATGGAGGTCTGATTGATTGGCATAGTGGTCACTATCATCTGCAAATAATTTGTATTTTACGAATGAGCTGGCGTGGACTCCAGTTTGTTTGTTTACAAGAACAGTACTGGGCCGAGAATGGAGCCTTGCAAGACACCATACAAAATGCCATACAAAATAGGTGAGGAGTGAGATTGACGAGTGTTATGGCAGACATACTGCTCTTGTTAGGCAGATACGAGTAAAACAACTGTGGGATTAGCCATAATGCCGGATGTTCAAGCTTTAACTTGAGGATGGTATGTCGTCAGTATCAAAGCCTTTGAAAGGTCCAGGAATATTCCGACTGTGAACTGATTGTCATCAAATGAGTTCAAGATGTCATTCGTAAAGAACAGGCACTGTCAATTGACCTTTTTGTACTATATCCAAGCTGAGAATCTGTAAGGATGTTACTGTCACTACATAAGGAGGACTGGCATGGGGTGAGAATTCTTTAAAGATATTTATCACCAGATTTTTTTTTTATGTTGGGTGAAATTTAGCAATTTACAGTTTATCAGGAAAGACACCACTAGAGATGGACGAGTTACAAATGTGTAAGAGAACAGGGGCTACTTTTTTAATTGTTCTCATTGGTATATTGTCGTCACCTGCTGCTGCTTCTTTGGACACTTTTATGATGGTCAATAATTTATTTTCCGTAACAGAGGACAATAACAACCCATTTTGCTGTCCGTTTTGCAGGTTAGCTCTAAATTCCTCATGGTGATCAGAGATGTTCTCTGCAAGAATTTTGTCTGATCCTCTCTAAACTGTCATTCTTATCCTCTATAAACTGTCTGAATGCCAAAGTAGTTACTAAGAGACAATCGAGGGAAGTTTGATTATAATTTTTGGGCCATAAAAGCCCAACCAGATTCGTATTAAAAAAAATTAACAAAAACATTACAGTTTTTATAACGAGGTGTCGTATTAGGGTGTGTCATAGGAGGGAAGATTAGCTAAAACTAATGGCCCATCACTTTTTTGGTAGATTTTAGTGTATATAAACAGAAAATAATTTCTGTTTCAATATTTTGCAACCTTTTGCTAGGTAAATTTTAGCGTGAAATTTATCGAAAATCTAACGTACAGCTGCATTAGTGCATTACAATTAAATAGTGAACATTGCTTTCTGACTTCATTCTTTAACAACCCAACTAACAATATTTTTTTCTGTTTCAGATTCTGATGCATTTATAAGTTGATAATATTTGCGATGGCTGCTTGTGTCAGGACGAGGAACCAAAAATCCAGCCATCTCAGTCACTATCTTGGGTCTGGGAGAGAGCTCCTGAAGTCGGAGTTGCCTACATTGAGAGAGATGCTTTGAGATACGGTGTTTTAATCAGGCAAATCAGTGAAAAGAACCAAAGAACTTACACAAACAAAGACATTGCCAGTGATATGACCAAAGCTGTCTTGGCACAGTACACTCTGGCTAACGCTCAGTTCAAGTCTCCAGTCATAACAAGTCAGAAGAAGATTAGTGAGAGACTGCTAGCCAGTTGGGAAAAGGCAAGAGATATCTCTCTTGGGAGAGGAAAACTTGCAGTTAAGGACAGCTTTGCCAAGCAACTGGACCAGTTATTTGACATAATTACTTGCAAGTGCCCAATTGTTCTCTGTCCTGAGTTTGATGCGATCGTGACTGTAAATCCGAGGCCCACATCTCCTGTATTTGCAAGCGTGAACTGAAGATTCCTGTGATCGAACTGGCATTTGTCAAAGCACAGAGAGAGAAGACTGGCAGTATAGGGGCTCTCATGATTTCTAGCCAAGATATTCCGGAGTCCAAGAGAAAGGAGGCTGCCACAGAGAGACAGAAGAGGAGAAGAGTTGCCGAGGAAAAGAGACTTGAGAAGGCCCAGGGTGAGGTAAAAAAGGCCGATGATTGGAGTCAAGCTGATTCAGAGTTTAATGACTTCCCCATGGCTGATCTGAGTGTTGACCAGGAGAATGGTGACTTTGTCCCTAACCCAGAAAATAATGATCCCAAACCTTCCAGGCATAAGATTCGAAATAAGAAAGATATCCCGAGCATAGCTCTGGCCAGCAAGCGACACCACACTGGTCTCAGAGAAACTGCAGAGATAGCAACAGCTGCCTGGATTGACGGTGGTTTGATAACACCTGATGATGTTCACCTGGTGATAGATCATAACAAAGTAAGGAGAGCTCAGGAGAAACTTGTCAGTAACCTAGAAGAGGAGTTTGATAAGGGGATAAGAGAAAATGGAATCAATTGTTTGTCCTTTGATGGAAGAAGGGATGACACTAAAGTGTTCATGAAAGTTGGAGATTCTGACAAGTTGTTCCCTGCCATGGTGAAGGAGGAACACTACTCCTGCTGCAGTGAACCAGGAGGGAAGTATTTGTGGCATTTCACTCCAGAGAAAGATGACATCAGGAAACCAGCTGAGATAGTGGCAGATAACATTGTGAACTGGCTCAGAGAGAGGAACGTAGACCAGACCCTGCAGGCCATTGGAGGGGACAGCACCAACACGAACACAAGGTGGCAAGGGGGGGTCATACAGTGGATAGAGTGGAAGATTGGGAGGCAGCTGGTCTGGATTGTTTGTGACCTCCACACCAACGAGTTGCCACTCAGACATCTGATCCAGGAGCTGGATGGCAAGACTCTTTCAAACAACAGATGGTCTGGTCCTCTTGGCAAGATGCTGGACTCTACCACTGAGTTAGAAATAAATCCGAGCTTTGAAAAAATCACAGTTGACCCTCCACTCGTTGAGCTTACACATACTGTCATTGACGACCTGAGTACTGACCAGTCCTATGGTTACATGATTTGCAGTGCCATCTAAAATGGGGTCATGCCTGATAGACTTGCTTACCTGCAGATAGGTCCAGTCTCACATTCTAGGTGACTCACAACGGCTCTCAGGTTCTGCAGAATTTGGGTCGCTCATCATAAACTGAAAGGGAACCAGCTTCACAACCTGAGACTTATTTTCCAATTCATCGTGAGTGTCTACTTGCCAAATTGGTTCAACACCAAGGTCAAGTCATCGTTCTCCGAAGGTCCGAGGCATATTCTCTTCCAGTTTGATTTCCTGAGGAGTCAGCCAAGGAAGGTTGTTCTGATTGTGGAGCAGACTGTGAGGAGATCTTCCTGGTATGCTCATCCCGAGGCAGTTCTGCAGACAATGCTCTGCAGTAAGGATGAGGAGGAGAGAAGAGTGGCAGTCAAAAAGATCTTGGATATGAGATTTATGAGAGGATCTGGGCATGACGAATCAGTTGGTGACGATTCCTTCAGGGTCAGGAAGACTCCTGAAGTCAATCTAGGTGCCAAGACCCTCACTGATCTCATAGATCTGGATAACATCCAGGCTGGCAGTGAGCCCCTCTTACCTGCAGCCTCACCAATGTTTAAGTCAGAGCTTTCCTGGACAACCCCATGCATGTCCCTGCCTGGCCCTCGCACACCCAGAGTATAGAGCGTTGTGTACAGCAAGTGAGCGAGGCCAGCAGTCACGTGTACAGCCAGGAGAGGAGGGAAGGCTACATCCGAGCTCAGGTGGTCAGCAGGGAGGTGATGAGTAGAAACAGAAGCAAGAAAGACATGTTCTCTATGGTGTGCAGCAACACCGGGTCGTAGTAGTAAAACCGGTTTTGTATTTGATGATTTTGTTTTCTAAAGGAATATTAAATTTAATAAATGTGTCAGATCATTCGTTTCACCTTCTGGATCATTTTCATCCTAATAAATTAACCTGATACATTTACTTTACTTTAAATAAGCTATTTAGTGGTGTTGGTAAAAGGGTGGGAATACTGAATTTTCATAAGATTTCAAGTTAAAATTTACCTAGCAAAAATGAAGACTTTTCAAATCTGAAGATATCACATGATTCTGCACATAGAACTACATCATTAATACCATGGGCCGATTTTTCAAACTCAAAAAAAAAAAATTCGCCTCCGTATGACACACCCTAGTGTCGTATGAAACAAAGTTTTCATATCCTTCAGGTTAAGGTGTACCACGTTGCTGAATCCTAAAAAAACACTAATTAGATGAAGTTGAGCAAAATATAAAGGACAGTAGAGTAGAAAGATTAAATTAAACATGGATATGATAAAGGAGGAAGAGGCAGTCCTTACACAGAATCTTAACGACGTTAGTGGCGCCAACATCACCCAGTCTGCTGAAGTAGGGCCGCTCCTTCAAGAAGTCCTCCCAGACGACACACGCTAATGAGTTACAGCATGACGAATGTGTACTGGTGGTGGATAGAACAGTGTTCAGGTAAGGGAATTTGCCATTACTATTGAAATCAGCTTATTTGTTTGTGAATTTTCCTCTGGAACATTTCAATCACGTGCCCACCACATGGAAGAGTTGGTGAAGGGCCAAGACATGACTGGCCCAGAATACCTCATATGACACATTACTTTAGGGTCAACATAATCGAGGTTTTAAAAGAATGTGCACCTAGGGAAGAGGTCAGTCCTCCACACATTATGCAGGAATCAGAAGTGGTGGCAACTGATTGATCATAACAGTAAACCGTGTATGTTCTTCCAGTTTTCATCCGTACCCATGAGGTGACGGGAGTAAAGGATTGGGTACCTTGTCGTTGTTAGGAATAGTGGTACAATCATGCAAATGATCATACAACCATGAAGTTTGGTATGAATTTCAATATGGGTTATATATCAAATCTATCTTATTGGACATTAAAAATTCCAATATGGTAGCCATTTTCCAAGAAGGCTGCCAAATTTGCCTAACCAAAAGCATTTATTACATATAATGACTTATTATTGGTCAATCTGTGCACGTAAGGTGTCTAGTGTATGTTTTACAGCATGCTGGAACACAATCTATGTATATATATATATATATATATATATATATATATATATATATATATATATATATATATATATATATATATATATATATATATATATATATATATATATATATATATATATATATATATATGTATATATATATATATATATATATATATATATATATATATATATATATATATATATATATATATATATATATATATATATATACAAAGAAGTATGTCTGTATGTTTGTTTGTGTGTCTGTGTGTATGTTTGTCCGCACGAGAATCTCGGAAACTACTTTACCGATATGTAGTGATGATGGATGGTGTAATATGTAGTGATGATGGATGGTGTTATATGTAGTGATGATGGATGGTGTAATATGTAGTGATGATGGATGGTGTTATATGTAGTGATGATGGATGGTGTTATGTAGTGATGATGGATGGTGTTATATGTAGTGATGATGGATGGTGTTATATGTAGTGATGATGGATGGTGTTATATGTAGTGATGGATGGTGTTATATGTAGTGATGATGGATGGTATGTATAGTGATGATGGATGGTGTTATATGATGGATGGTGTTATATGTAGTGATGGATGGTGTTATATGTAGTGATGATGGATGGTGTTATATGTAGTGATGATGGGTGGTGTTATATGTAGTGATGATGGATGGTGTTATATGTAGTGATGATGGATGGTGTTATATGTAGTGATGATGGATGATGTTATATATAGTGATGATGGATGGTGTTGTATATAGTGATGATGGATGGTATTATATGTAGTGATGATGGGTGGTGTTATATGAAGTAATGATCGATGGTGTTATATGTAATTGATGATGGATGGTGTTATATGTCGTGATGATGGGTGATGTTATATGTAGTGATGATGGATGGTGTTATATATAGTGATGATGGATGATATTATATGTAGTGATGATGGATGGTTTTATATGTAGTGATGATGGATGGTGTTATATGTAGTGATGATAGACGGTGTTATATGTAGTGATGATGGATGATGTTATTTATAGTGATGATGGATGGTGTTATATATAGTGATGATGGATGGTGTTATATGTAGTGATGATGGGTGGTGTTATATGAAGTAATGATCGATGGTGTTATATATAGTGATGATGGATGGTGTTATATATAGTGATGATGGATATTATATGTAGAATGATGGATGGTGTTATATACAGTTTAGTGATGATGGATGGTGTTATATATAGTGATGATGGATGGTGTTATATGTAGTGATGATGGATGGTGTTATATGTAGTGATGATGGATGATGTTATATATAGTCATGATGGATGGTGTTGTATATAGTGATGATGGATGGTATTATATGTAGTGATGATGGGTGGTGTTATATGAAGTAATGATCGATGGTGTTATATGTAATTGATGATGGATGGTGTTATATGTCGTGATGATGGGTGATGTTATATGTAGTGATGATGGATGGTGTTATATATAGTGATGATGGATGATATTATATGTAGTGATGATGGATGGTTTTATATGTAGTGATGATGGATGGTGTTATATGTAGTGATGATGGACGGTGTTATATGTAGTGATGATGGATGATGTTATTTAGAGTGATGATGGATGGTGTTATATATAGTGATGATGGATGGTGTTATATGTAGTGATGATGGGTGGTGTTATATGAAGTAATGATCGATGGTGTTATATATAGTGATGATGGATGGTGTTATATATAGTGATGATGGATGGTGTTATATATAGTGATGATGGATGGTGTTATATGTAGAGATGATGGATGGTGTTATATATAGTGATGATGGATGGTGTTATATATAGTGATGATGGATGGTGTTATATATAGCGATGATGGATGGTGATATATGTAGTGATGATGGATGGTGTTATATATAGTGATGATGGATGGTGTTATATATAGTGATGATGGATGGTGTTATATAGAGTGATGATGGATGGTGTTATATATAGTGTTGATGGATCGTGTAAGTATGGTGATGATGGATGGTGTTATATAGTGATGATGGATGGTGTTATATATAGCGATGATGGATGGTGTTATATATAGTGATGATGGATGGTGTTATATATAGTAATGATGGATTGTGTTATATATAGTGATGATGGATGGTATTATAAATAGTGATGATGGATAGTGTTATATTTTGTGATGATGGATTGTGTTATATGTAGTGATGATGGATGGTGTTATGTATAGCGATGATGGATGCTGTTATATATAATGATGGATGGTGGTAGGTATTGTGATGATGGATGGTGTTAAGTATAGTGATGATGGATGGTGTTATATAGAGTGATGATGGATGGTGTTAAGTATAGTGATGATGGATGGTGTTATATGTAGTGATGATGGATGGTGTTATATACAGTATAGTGATGATGGATGGTGTTATATGTAGTAATGGTGGATGGTGTTATATGTAGTGATGATGGATGGTGTTATATTTAGTGATGATGGATGATGTTATATGTAGTGATGATGGATGGTGTTATATGTTGTAATGATGGATGGTGTTATATGTAGTTCTGATGGATGATGTTATTTATAGTGATGATGGATGGTGTTATATATAGTGATGATGGATGGTGTTATATGTTGTAATGATGGATGGTGTTATATGTAGTTCTGATGGATGATGTTATTTATAGTGATGATGGATGGTGTTATATATAGTGATGATGGATGGTGTTATATGTAGTGATGATGGGTGGTGTTATATGAAGTAATGATCGATGGTGTTATATGTAATTGATGATGGATGGTGTTATATGTAGTGAAGATGGGTGATGTTATATGTATTGATTAGGGATGGTGTTATATATAGTGATGATGGATGGTGTTATATGTAGTGATGATGGATGGTGTTATATGTAGTGATGATGGATGGTATCATATGTAGTGATGATGGATGATGTTATATATAGTGATGATGGGTGGTGTTATATATAGTGATGATGGATGGTGTTATATGTAGTGATGATGGATGGTGTTATATATAGTGATGATGGATGGTGTTATATGTAGTGATGATGGGTGGTGTTATATTTAGTGATGATGGATGGTGTTATATGTAGTGATGATGGATGGTATTATATGTAGTGATGATGGATGATGTTATATATAGTGATGATGGATGGTGTTATATATAGTGATGATGGGTGGTGTTATATGTAGTGATGATGGATGGTGTTATATACAGTATAGTGATGATGGATGGTGTTATATGTAGAGATGATGGATTGTGTTATATGTAGTGATGATGGATGGTGTTATATGTAGTGATGATGGATGATATTATATGTAGTGATGATGGATGGTGTTATATGTAGTGATGATGGATGGTGTTATATGTAGTGATGATGGACGGTGTTATATGTAGTGATGATGGATGGTGTTATATGTAGTGATGATGGATGATGTTAAATGTAGTGATGATGGATGGTGTTATATGTAGTGATGATAGATGGTGTTATATGTAGTGATGATGGATGATGTTATATATAGTGATAATGGATGGTGTTTTATATATATAGTGATGATGAATGGTGTTATATATAGTGATGATGGATGGTGTTATATATAATGATGATGGATGGTGTTATATATAGTGATGATGGATGGTGTTATATATAGTGATGATGGATGGTGTTATATATAGTGATGATGGATGGTGTTATATATAGTGATGATGGATGGTGTTATATGTAGTGATGATGGATGGTGTTATATAAAGTTTAGTGATGATGGGTGGTGTTATATACAGTATAGTGATGATGGATGGTGTTATATACAGTTTAGTGATGATGGGTGGTGTTATATACAGTATAGTGATGATGGATGGTGTTATATATAGTGATGATGGATGGTGTTATATGTAGTGATTATACGTGGTGTTATTTGTAGTGATGATGGATGGTGTTATATGTAGTGATGATGGATGGTATTATATGTAGTGATGATGGATGATGTTTTATATAGCGATGATTGGTGGTGTTATATATAGTGATGATGGATGGTATTATATGTAGTGATGATGGATGGTATTATATGTAGTGATGATGGATGATGTTATATATAGTGATGATGGATGGTGAGATATATAGTGATGATGGATGGTGTTATATGTAGTGATGATGGGTGGTGTTATATACAGTATAGTGATGATGGATGGTGTTATATGTAGTGATGATGGTTGGTGTTATATGTAGTGATGATGGATGATGTTATATGTAGTGATGATGGATAATGTTATATGTAGTGATGATGGATGGTGTTATATGTAGTGATGATGGATGGTGTTATATATAGTGATGATGGATGGTGTTATATATAGTGATGATGGATGGTGTTATATATAGTGATGATGGATGGTGTTATATATAGTGATGATGGATGGTGTATATACAGTATAGTGATGATGGATGGTGTTATATATAGTGATGATGGATGGTTTTATATATAGTGATGATGGATGGTGATATATGTAGTGATGATGGATGGTGTTATATACAGTATAGTGATGATGGATGGTGTTATATGTAGTGATGGTGGATGGTGTTATATGTAGTGATGATGGATGGTGTTGTATGTAGTGATGATGGATGGTGTTACATGTAGTGATGATGGATGGTGTTATATGTAGTGATGATGGATGGTGTTATATGTAGTGATGATGGATGGTGTTATATATAGTGATGATGGATGGTGTTACATGTAGTGATGATGGGTGGTGTTATATGTTGTGATGATGGATGGTTTTATATGTAGTGATGATGGATGGTGTTATATATAGTGATGATGGATGATGCTATATATAGTGATGATGGATGATGTTATATATAGTGATGATGAATGGTGTTAAATATAGTGATGATGTGTGATGTTATATATAGTGATCATGGATGGTGTTATATGAAGTGATGATGGATGATTTTATATTTAGTGATGATGGATGGTGTTATATATAGTGATGATGGATGGTGTTATATGTAGTGATGATGGGTGGTGTTATATGTAGTGATGATGGATGGTGTTATATGTAGTGATGATGGATGGTGTTATATGTAGTGATGATGGATGGTGTTATATGTAGTGATGATGGATGATGTTATATATAGTGATGATGGATGGTGTTATATATAGTGATGATGCATGGTGTTATATGTAGTGATGATGGTGTTATATGTAGTGATGATGGATAATGTTATACATAGTGATAATGGATGGTGATATATATAGTGATGATGGATGGTGTTATATGTAGTGATGATGGGTGGTGTTATATGTAGTGATGATGGATGGTGTTATATGTAGTAATGATTTATGGTATTATATGTAGTGATGATGGATGATGTTATATATAGTGATAATTGGTGGTGTTATATATAGTGATGATGGATGGTGTTATATGCAGTGATGATGGATGGTGTTTTATATATAGTGATGATGGATGGTGTTATATGTAGTGATGATAGGTGGTGTTATATGTAGTGATGCTGGATGGTGTTATATGTAGTGATGATGGATGGTATTATATGTAGTGATGATGGATGATGTTATATATAGTGATGATGTATGGTGTTATACATAGTGATGATGGATGGTGTTATATGTAGTGATGATGGATGGTGTTATATGTAGTGATGATGGATGATGTTATATGTAGTGATGATGGATGATGTTATATGTATTGATGATGGATGGTGTTATATATAGTGATGATGGATGGTGTTATATGTAGTGATGATGGATGGTGTTATATGTAGTGATGATAGATGATGTTATATATAGTGATGATGGGTGGTGTTATTATATAGTGATGACGGATGGTGTTATATGTAGTGATGATGGATGGTGTTATATGTAGTGATGATGGATGATGTTATATATAGTGATGATGGAGGTGTTTTTTATAGTGATGATGGATGGTGTTATATATAGTGATGATGGATGGTGTTATATGTAGTGATGAGGGATGGTGGTATATGTAGTGATGATGGATGGTGTTATATTTAGTGATGATTTATGATGTTATATATAATGATGATGGATGATGTTATATATAGTGATGATGGGTGGTGTTATATGTAGTGATGATGGATGGTGTTATATGTAGTGATGATGGATGGAATTACAAGTAGTGATGATGGATCATGTTATATATAGTGATGATGTATGGTGTTATACATAGTGATGATGGATGGTGTTATATGTAGTGATGATGGGTGGTGTTATATACAGTATAGTGATGATGGATGGTGTTATATGTAGTGATGATGGATGGTGTTATATGTAGGGATGATGGATGATGTTATATGTAGTGATGATGGATGATGTTATATGTAGTGATGATGGATGGTGTTATATGTAGTGATGATGGATGGTGTTATTTGAAGTGATGATGGATGGTGTTATATGTAGTGATGATGGATGGTATTATATGAAGTTATGATGGATGGTGTTATATATAGTGGTGATGGATGATGTTATATGTGGTGATGATGCATGGTGTTATATATAGTGATGATGGATGGTGTTATACATAGTGATGATGGATGGTATTATATGTAGTGATGATGAATGGTATTATGTGTAGTGATGATGGATGGTGTTATATATACTGATGATGGATGGTGTTATATGTAGTGATGATGGATGGTCTTATATATAGTGATGATGGATGGTGTTATATGTAGTGATGATGGATGGTATTATATGTAGTGATGATGGATGATGTTATATATAGTGATGATGGATGGTGTTTTATATAGTGATGATGGATGGTGTTATATGTATTGATGATGGATGGTGTTATATGTAGTGATGATGGATGATGTTATATGTAGTGATGATGGAGGTGTTATATATAGTGATGATGGATGGTGTTATATATAGTGATGATGGATGGTGTTATATGTAGTGATGAGGGATGGTGTTATATGTAGTGATGATGGATGGTGTTATATTTAGTGATGATTGATGATGTTATATATCGTGATGATGGATGATGTTATATGCAGTGATGATGGGTGGTGTTATATGTAGTGATGATGGATGGTGTTATATGTAGTGATGATAGATGGTATTATATGTAGTGATGATGGATGATGTTACATATAGTGATGATGGATGGTGTTATATATAGTGATGATGGATGGTGTTATATGTAGTGATGATGAATGGTGTTATATACAGTATAGTGATGTTGGATGGTGTTATATGTAGTAATGATGGATGGTGTTATATGTAGTGATGATGGATGGTGTTATATGTAGTGATGATGGATGATATTTTATGTAGTGATGATGGATGGTGTTATATGTAGTGATGATGGATGGTGTTATATGTAGTGATGATGGATGATGTTATATGTAGTGATGATGGATGATGTTATATGTAGTGATGATGGATGGTGTTATATGTAGTGATGATGGATGGGGTTATATGTAGTGATGATGGCTGATGTTATATGTAGTGATGATGGATGGTGTTATATGTAGTGATGATGGATGATGTTATATATAGTGATGATGGATTGTATTATATATAGTGATGATGGATGGTGTAATATGTAGTGATGATGGATGGTGTTATATGTAGTGATGATGGATGATGTTATATATAGTGATGATGGAGGTGTTATATATAGTGCTGGTGGATGGTGTTATATATAGTGATGATGGATGGTGTTATATGTAGTGATGAGGGATGGTGTTATATGTAGTGATGATGGATGGTGTTATATGTAGTGATGATTGATGATGTTATATATAGTGATGATGGATGACATTATATATAGTGATGATGGGTGGTGTTATATATAGTGATGATTGATGGTGTTATGTGTAGTGATGATGGATGGTGTTATATATAGTGATGATGAATGGTATTATATGCAGTGATGATGGGTGGTGTTATATGTAGTGATGATGGATGGTGTTATATGTAGTGATGATGGATGGTATTATATGTAGTGATGATGGATGATGTTACATATAGTGATGATGGATGGTGTCATATGTAGTGATGATGGATGGTGTTATATGTAGTGATGATGGATGATATTATATGTAGTGATGATGGATGGTGTTATATGTAGTGATGATGGATGATATTATATGTAGTGATGATGGATGGTGTTATATGTAGTGATGATGGATGATGTTATATGTAGTGATGATGGAGGTGTTATATATAGTGATGATGGATGGTGTTATATACAGTGATGATGGATGGTGTTATATGTAGTGATGAGGGATGGTGTTATATGTAGTGATGATGGATGGTGTTATATTTAGTGATGATTGATGATGTTATATATAGTGATGATGGATGATGTTATATGCAGTGATGATGGGTGGTGTTATATGTAGTGATGATGGATGGTGTTATATGTAGTGATGACGGATGGTATTATATGCTGTGATGATGGATGATGTTACATATAGTGATGATGGATGGTGTTATATATAGTGATGATGGATGGAATTATATGTAGTGATGATGGATAGTGTTATATACGAGTGTTATAATTGATGTTGGATGGTGTTATAATATGGCTAATGATGGATGGTGTTATATGCTGGTAGTGGATGGTGTTATATGTAGTGATGATGGATGATGTTTATGCTGTAGTGATGATGGATGGTGTTATATGTAGTGATGATGGATGGTGTTATATGTAGTGATGATGGATGATGTTATATGTGGTAGGTGAAGTGGATGATGTTATATGTATTGATGATGGATGGTGTTATATGTGGTGATGATGGATGGGGTTATATGTAGTGATGATGGATGGTGTTATGTGTAGTGATGATGGATGGTGTTATATGTAGTGATGATGAATGGTGTTATATGTAGTGATGATGGATGGTGTAATATGTAGTGATGATGGATGGTGTTATAGGTAGTGATGATGGATGGTGCTATATGTAGTTATGATGGATGGTGTTATAGGTAGTGATGATGGATGGTGTTATATGTAGTGATGATGGATGGTGTTATATGTAGTGATGATGGATGGTGTTATGTGTAGTGATGATGGATGGTGTTATATGTAGTGATGATTGATGATGTTATATATAGTGATGATGGATGACGACTTATATAGTGATGATGGGTGGTGTTATATATAGTGATGATTGATGGTGTTATATGTAGTGATGATGGATGGTGTTATATATAGTGATGATGGATGGTGTTATATGCAGTGATGATGGGTGGTGTTATATGTAGTGATGATGGATGGTGTTATATGTAGTGATGATGGATGGTATTATATGTAGTGATGATGGATGATGTTACATATAGTGATAATGGATGGTGTTATATATAATGATGATGGATGGTGTTATATGTAGTGATAATGGATGGTGTTATATACAGTATTGTGATGATGGATGGTGTTATATGCAGTGATGATGGATGGTGTTATATGTATTGATGATGGATGGTGTTATATGTAGTGGTGATGGATGATATTATATGTAGTGATGATGGATGGAGTTATATGTAGTGTTGATGGATGGTGTTATATGTAGTGATGATGGATGATGTTTTATGTAGTGATGATGGATGGTGTTATATGTAGTGATGATGGATGATGTTACATTTTGTAATGATGGAGGTGTTATATATAGTGATGATGGATGGTGTTATATATAGTAATGATGGATGGTTTTATATGTAGTGATGATGGATGGTGTTAGATGTAGTGATGATGGATGGTATTATATGTAGTGATGATGGATGATGTTAAATATAGTGATGATGGATGGTGTTATATATAGTGATGATAGATGGTGTTATATGTAGTGATGATGGATGGTGTTATATGTAGTGATGATGGATGGTGTTATATGTAGTGATGATGGATGGTGTTATATGTAGTGATGATGGATGGTGTTATATGTAGTGATGGATGATAATATATGTAGTGATGATGGATGGTGTTATATGTAGAGATGATGGA
>NW_024756356.1:0-14148 GCF_018991925.1 Homarus americanus
CGGCATTAAACAGATCCGGATTCTTCCCTACACTCGATAAGACTTACTACACGACTGCCACGTGTAATAACAAGTGAGCCTTATGACACTTGGAACCTAATATCCTACGGCTGTCACTCTTACTATACGATAATACCAATATATGCACACACATATGAAGGAAACTTTAAACTACCGTAAAGCAATTGTGAACAGAAGTGACTGGGAGGAATAATTAACACTGAGTAACAAGGGGGGAAGGAATATGGTACTTAAGGTCGTGTCCTGTCACGGTCGCCATTTGTTACGAGTTGGGGATTTAGAATATAGTTATACGTCTACCCAGATCCCAACAGGTAACAACAATAAAAAAACAAAGACAATCGGACTATAAAAGGGTAGACAAAGGATGCAAGTTTTCGTTGTATATAATAGAGTACCATAAATCCCTTAACAAAATATTCAGGTTATAAATTACCCTTAACCAAACATAACCTAAACATTAACAGTATATACATATTAATAAACATAAAACAATCTCGAAGCAAGTGGACGTGGGGGAGTTAATACAAAATACTAGTACTTAAGTGAGGAGCTGAGATGGCTGACGAGTAAGGCTGAGTATTGTAGAAGACGGTAGGTAGTCACTGCACGTAGGTTTAGAGGATAGATGATCCTGTGGTCACTTCCCAGAGCCAAGTCCTCTCTCCTCGAATTGGAGCTGACAAAGAAGACTTTGAGGAGGTGACGCAACCCAGGATATGGAGAAGGGAAACCTCGGAGTGGTAACTAAGACGAGTCATACTCGTGTCTCGTCCCTAGATGGCGTTGCTCGTGGTGCTGGGTGGAGGGGTTCGTAACACAAGATACACCGTAAATTTTATTAGAATACAATAATCAATTACTGTATTATTGTATTGAAGGCAGGAATGAATATATAATTGTTAGATGTGCAGCCACAGAAAGGTAAGCAAAAGTGTTCAATATCTGTAGTTGTGATGATCCTGGGCATTAGCAAGTCCTCCTCCTCCTGCTCTCGAGTAAGGTAAGGAGAGGCCTCACCCTGACGACCAAAATTGTTAAGATAGATTACCTGAAGATTAACCCTCCCAGCTTATTTCAACTAATGATTAACCTAACGCTACTTGGGAAGTTAAGTTCGGTTAGGTTAGGTTAGGGTAGGGTAGGGTAGGGTAGGGTAGGGTAGGGTAGGATAGGGTAGGGTAGGTCAGGTCAGGTCAGGTCAGGCAGTGCCAGTGTAGTTAATCTTGAGGTTAAATAAACTAGAGGCTAATCTTCACATGAGCCAGTAAGACACTTTGACGGAGGCGGTTACGTACAACAGGAAAGCTCTGATAACATATAATGTACAGTATATACCGTTTAAGTTGCGTCAGCAGCTCTATACACCACTTATTGACTTACTCATTCACTGCCGTAGAAATATTTACTTCTCTAACAGTTTTATATATGGTTCCCAGTCATTATAATACGACCTTGTAAAATCAAATGATCTAAATTAAACTAAACTTATCCAAATTAAACTTATTAGCTAACAAATCCTTCTAAAACACGATATATGCAAATCAAAAGTTCTAAATTCAACTTAACTTATCGTAATATAACTATTATAACTAAACCATTTTTATTAAACCTAACCTAAACACCTCAAGTGCCACAAACAGAAGGAAAAATCACCTTTAATATTATCGTGTAGAAGGCCCCTGTAACCCACTAACTCCAGGTAATGCATCTATATCAATCTACCTGCGTTAGAAGCTCTATACGTGGCTATGATCGTTACCCACTGCTGGAGAACATTTGTACTTCTATAATTACCCCTGGAGAAACAATGCACGAATTTACGATTTATTTAATATATTTTTCATTTATTTTTTATTCTTGGTCCATACTGTAAACATCGCCCGCTTGTGAGTCCCGTCAGCCATTTTGTTCTAACTTTCGGGGATTCTAAAATAAGCTATAAATAAATAAATAAATGAATAAATAAAACAAGCATCTTTTGTTTTTCTAACCCATGAGCTGTGAGTCTTCATTATATACTTCAACATTACTGTAAACTAAGGCTAGTGGAGTCAAGACGAGAAGGTATTTCAAATCCATAAAGGGTTTTACAAGTGGAGAGTCTTACAAGTGGAGGGTCTTACAGGTGGAGAGTCTTACAAGTGGAGGGTCTTACAGGTGGAGGATTTTAATAAGGATAAATACAGCAAGTCTTACAGTTGGATCAGCCAAGTCGAGGAAAACTCTTAAGAGTCACGTAACTTCTACCTGGTGTTACCTGTAATCAAGCTAAGGTATATGTAAGAAGAATATTATCTCGTTACTATCCATTCCTCTTCCACTATCCTGCGAGGTGGTGTATTAATAGGCACAGATACTCATGATAAAGAAGAAATAAAGAGAAAGACGCAAGATACCTATAAAATGCGACAGAATATACCCACACATGCGTAATCCTAACCCATCCCAACCCAACCCAACCCTATCCTACCCCCAGCTTCACCACAGTACACAAAGTCATTCTTGGTATCAGAATGACGCCTAGACACCCTGTAACGCCTAAGACACATTTGAATCGGATGGTTCGTTGACGGTTTTATTTCTTCGGTATAAACCAGAGAAGCAATTAGTTCGTGGGAACAGTGAGTCAAAATACTTCACATCAGCTTCGTTTACGACCTCCAGCTGATATTTACTTCTGTTGTCTATATCAATCACATTTTATAATGAAAACAAAAATATGGTTAGTTACTTAAAATGAAAAAAACATCATACTTAGATACTTAAGAGTGAGGAAAAAAGATACTTAAGATACTTAAAAATAAAAACACTCTTTGATACTTAAATTAGGACAAAATAAACGGACATAAAGATTTAACTATGAGCGGTGGATATTACGACATGTACTGGCTATCAATACAGAGGCGCTATTTAGCCGTGAAGTTCTCTCAGAAACTCAACAAGACAATATGTGGTCACGTAAAAATTTCAGGTTAATTTTTAACACCATCCGTCATTTTAAACCTTGGCACCTGTAGATTAAGAAAATATATGGTGATATTTTTCTGATGGGATAAAGGTCGTATTTGTCCAGAGAAGTAAGAGAGGAAAAAAATCACTTGAGAGGCATGACGCACAGAGTGTCTAAGGTGATAAAAGATCATATACTACCATTTGGGTTTTCAAATCAAGTTCATTACATAAAATATCAAACTCATAAAGATTACAAAAGAACAGAACATCATAAGCTCTCTACAGCTATTGTCAGCCGTCAATATGCTGATGTACAGAAGCTACACAATGTTATTGGTGACTGTAATCCCAGGAAAATGATGCTCTTTTAAACTTGGTAACTGGAGCTGTAATGCCAGAAAATGCCAAATATGACAATCTATGTGCAGATGAAGTTGGAAGACAAAATTATGAAAATTTTGTCAAGAAACGTATTGTTGGTCCATTGAGCATCTGGGAAAAGATGTCCAAGGTTAATCTTCTGTCGTGGAAAGCAGCAAATAAGACTTCAACCATCAAATTGCTATCACAAGTTATAGAACTTAAGCAGGACATACAGTATATGCATCACAGAAGGGCAGCACTGTACATATCAAGTCACCAGACACTGATGTATTTGGCATATTAAAGCAGCCTCAACTTGGAGAAAATACAAGTATGATAACAGGAACTGGTGAGCGACGACACATTGGGCAGAGAGCCTTACAGGTTTCCATGCCTTCACAGGATCTGACTGCATTGGAAA
Source organism: Homarus americanus (assembly GCF_018991925.1). Lineage (NCBI taxonomy): Eukaryota > Metazoa > Arthropoda > Malacostraca > Decapoda > Nephropidae > Homarus > Homarus americanus. The sequence continues at coordinate 3,761 of NW_024756356.1, forward strand.
ATTTGTTGGCAAAGGAAAGAAAGCATGTTGGAGCACTTTGATGAAATCTAACACAAAAGTCCTAGATGCATTCAAGAGGCTGAGTAGACCAAATGCCCTCCAGCAGACATGTTTATTGGTCTAAAGGAATTTGTATTTAAGCTCTACTGTCCACGAATGACTTTCACTAAACTGTCACAGCAGTAAAAATGTGGATGTGGCGTCAGGAAATGTGGATCATTAATGTGTTCATACAGAAAGAATCAGAAAGAATAGCATGACATGCACCGAGATGTGTAACTGTCAAGCAGATGATGAAAAATGCCTAAACAAGGTGAAGGAATCTGTTGTACACAGAAGACTCTGATGACGAGGACTGAAGCAATGTCGTAAATAATAACTTGTGACTTGTTTACACATGATGTATAACACTACAAACTTTTAATAAATATAAAACGGTGGTTCTAAGCTTTTCAGATAATGGTAATATGTATATGTTTAATTTCCAGTATTTGTCTTTAGCAAATAATTTTACTTACTGCAATCTCTTCTTTACCAGAGACAGGATGGCATATATGAGCAACCATGTTTGTAACACACTTATGATATTATAACAGCATTCATGATATATTATGTTAAATTGTAATCATATAATACTACATGTTCATAGGTTATTAGTCATGTTTTAAGTTAATTAGGACTTAATGGTAATACATCTGTGGTTCATTACGCCGCTCTTTAATGAAACTTCTTTAAAGGCATAAAACTTATAATAAACCGTTCAGAAAAAATGACACCACAGTTCCTTAACATAGTTTATAAGGATTATTATAATGTATGGTGTCAAAAATTAACATGAAATTTTTACGGGATTACTTAAGCTCCTACACTAAAACCTGCCGACCTAACCTAACCTTTTTACCCACCTCTACCTACTTACCTAACCTGACATAATCTAACCTAACCTGACGTAATCTGACCTAACCTGACATAATCTAACCTAACCTGACATAATCTAACCTAACCTGACATAATGTAACCTAACCTGACATAATGTAACCTAACCTGACATAATCTAACCTAACCTGACGTAATCTGACCTAACCTGACATAATCTAACCTAACCTGACGTAATCTGACCTAACCTGACATAATCTAACCTAACCTGACGTAATCTAACCTAACCTGACATAATCTAACCTAACCTGACATAATCTAACCTAACCTGACATAATCTACCTAACCTGACGTAATCTGACCTAACCTGACATAATCTAACCTAACCTGACATAATCTAACCTAACCTCCCCGTCTGACATAAGCTAGCCTAATCAAACCTAACTTTCCCACCTACCTAACATAACCTATCTACTTATTACCTACCTAACCTAACTTAACCCAACCTGACATAATCTAACCTAACCTATTGAAACTTAACTTAACCACCTACCTCATCTAACACCACTTTGTAATCTCTCTGTGCTACAGCTGACAGGATGAGTATGGGGGCACAATAAACTAGCCTCTAAGTGGCAAAATTAACAAAACTAACCTAACTTAACCCAACCTGACTTAACCTAACCTGATCTGATCTATCCAACTTAAAAAACTTAGAATATATAATAAAGCCGTTAGGTTAATTTAGGCTAAATATGGTTGATTCATATTTTGTTTTGACAGAAATTCCCGGCAAAATAACGTATCTATATTGAGAACCACCGCCATGTTGGTTCCACGTTAACAAGACACGGATACACTACAGAATAACCGGCGTTCGTTTAACCTCAATTACTATAGTTTACTTTATAATCTTATTTCACAATCTTCACTACATCTCGCTTCACAATCTTCACTGCATCTCACTTCACAATCTTCAGCCAGGTGAGGTTTATGGATCGGGCTTTTTGTGCGTGAGATAGGAAACGTAGGACTAGGGTATGTTTTCCTGGGGCTGGGATAGGGCATGTAGCCGAGAGGTTAGACAGAGTTTTGTCAGGGGAGGGTACCAATCCAGTAGTGTGTCTTAGTGTGGGGGGAAACGACATAGGTAAGGTTAGGAGTGAGGAACTTTTCAAGAGGTATAGGGAGGCGCTGGGGAAGATTAGAGATAGGGGAGGGGTCCCGATAGAATGTGGTGTCTTGCCTAGAAGAGGGGTTGGTCGTGAATGGCTGTCCAGGGCAATTGCTATTAATTGCCGACTGGAAAAACACTGTGCAAACAATGGTTGGGCATTCATTGATGACGGGCAACGATTTTATGGCAACGACTACCTGTACTGTCGCGACGGAGTACACTTGTCTCGTGAGGGGGTAAAGACGTTGTCTGCATCCCTGGAGCGTGAAATTGTCACTCCGAAGGGGGGGTTTCGCTAGTAGAGAGGGGTCGGGGAAAATGGGAGTCAAAAAACAAGCAGGTCCTGGGAAGTAGTGAAACAGAAGTAGATAATGCTGAAAATATAGTTAGTCATAATAACAAACATCAAAGTAATAAATGTAAAACAGATAGAAACGGAAGAAATATATTGAGTGTTTATTATACTAATAGTAGAAGCCTGTGTAACAAAATGGACCAGCTCAGGGCCATTGTTAGTAAAGAGAACATAGATATAATTGCAATAACGGAAACATGGATAAATTCAAACAGCAAGCATTTTTTAGCAGAATTTCATATTCCAGGATATAACCTATTTAAATTTGACAGAGTAGGAAGGAGAGGTGGCGATGTAGCAGTGTATATCAGGGTGTCATTAAAAGGCTGCAATAAATCAAACATTAAAACAAATAGCGACAATGAAAGTATTTGGGTAGAGATTGGTGAGGGCAGTGAATCCGTAGTCATTGGTGTTATATATAGACTACCTAATTTGAGTAGGAACGATGGTAAATTGCTATGGGAGGAAATAAAGAAGGCATCTGATAGAAACAATGTATGTATTCTAGGTGATTTCAACTTTTCAGGCATAGATTGGAAAAATCAACTTAGCGATAATGAATCTGAAGATTTTATAGAAGTAGTACAGGATAGTTTTATATATAAATTTATAAACTTGCCCACTAGAGGAAATAATATCCTCGATTTAGTTCTCAGTAATAATGAAAATCTAATAAAAGATGTTGGGATTGGAGACGAACTAGGAAACAGTGATCATAAAGCCATATATTTTAACATAATATGGGATGGCAGGAAGAAGGAAAATTCGGCCTTGATCCCGGATTTTAGGAATGCTAATTACGGTAGCATAAGGAGAGACCTAAGGGATGACCTATGGTCAAAAGATTAATCCCCCCCACACCTCCGGAAACTGTCAACTTAGGACGGGATAACCCCGAATTTAATTTAGCAGCTACTTATGAACAATTTATTGCGACAATCAATAATGCCCAAAATAAACACATCCCTAAAAGAAAATTCAGATCGATACGGAACCAACCAAAATGGATGAATAATAGACTCTTAGATCTTCTAGGGAAAAAGAAAGGAGTATATAGAAAAGTTAAGAAAGGCGAAAATCACTTACTTGGTAACTATCAGAACCTAACAAGACAGGTATAAACAGAAATTAGGAAAGCAAAGAAAAATTATGAAATCAAGGTAGCAAACGAATCGAAATATACCCCCAAAGCTTTTTATCAACTGTATAAATCAAAGGTTAGAGATACAATAGGTCCCCTTAAAACTACGACAGGAGAAATGACTGATGATGAGTTAGAAATGTGTAGTACGTTAAATAGTCATTTTCGCTCCGTATTCACAAATGAAAACCTAGCACAGTTTCCAGAAGTTCATAAGGTATATGTGACAGTATAGAAAATATGTTGATGAATATCAATATTACTAGTAACGATGTAAAGTAATTAACAAACTGAAGCCTCTCGTCGCCTGGTCCAGGCGGTATATGCTAGAATATTATTAAAGAATGTGAGATGGATTGGGTAATCCATTAGCAGTTTTATTTATTAAGTCCATTAGAATCGGGCCTAGTGCGGCTTGAAACTTGCAAATATGATTCCGATTTTCTCAAAGAACGATCGTCAATAGCATCAAATTACCGTCCCATTAGTCTCACGTCAATCATAGGCAAGTTGCTAGAGTCAATTATTGCTACAAAAATCAGAAGCCACCTTGAAACATTCAACTAAATTCATTCTTCTCAGCACGGGTTCACCCAGGGACGTTCTTGTCTCACAAATTTGCTTAGCTTTTTCTCAGAAGTATTTGAAGCGGTAGATAATGATAAGTCATATGATATAATATATTTAGATTTCAGTAAAGCATTCGATAGAGTCCCTCATGAGAGATTGATAAGGAAGGTAGAAGCACATGGAATAGGTGGATCAGTATTAAAATGGATTAGGTCATGGTTAACTGGTAGGAAACAAAGTCTAACATAAATGGATTAAAGTCAGACTGGGGTGCGGTCAAAAGCGGAGTTCCCCAGGGATCTGTATTAGGCCCTCTGCTGTTTGTTATATTCATTAATGATCTTGATTTAGGCATAACTAGTAGGATTAGTAAATTTGCAGATGATACCAAAATGGGGAAAGTGATAAATTCAGACAGTGACTTTGAACACCTTCAAAGAGATCTAGATACCTTACATGAGTGGTCAGTAGACTGGCAAATGAATTTTAATAGTGATAAATGCAAGGTACTACAGATAGGGAAGACGAATACAAACGGTAAGTATAAACTAGGTAACACGGAAATAGAAAACTCAGTTTGTGAAAAAAATCAAGGTGTATTTGTTAGCAACGACTTGAAACCTAGAAAACAATGTATTAGCGTTCGCAACAAGGCAAACAGGATTCTTGGGTTCATATCTAGGTCTGTGAGTAACAGAACTGCTGACGTTATCTTGAAACTTTACCTAGCATTAGTGAGGGCCACACATGGATTATGCGGTTCAGTTCTAGTGTGCCCAATATAGATGGACATAGATTCTTGGAAACTGAAAGGCCAATAAAAAAGTCCATAATAATGAAAACCTTCCATGAAGAGAAAAGACTGAAAAGCTTGACATTCATGAGAGCTATTAGAGTTGGGAATATGATGAGGGTGTACAGAGTGGGTAGTGGGATTGCTAAAGGGTAAAATGGAAGACTACAAGCTCGGTAACAACAAAATAACCAGAACAAATGGCTTTTAAATTAGATAAATTCGGTTAGAGGATATGGCTTAGCCTTTGGTTTGATAATAGAGTTGTGGATATGTGGAATAGGCTACCGAGTGCTATAGTAGGATCGGGGACGCTAGGGAGCTTCAAGACGAAGTTGGATAGGCACATGGAAGTGCTGGGATGGGTGTGAAAGGGATCTGCCCTGTATGGGCCAGTCGGCCTCCTGCAGTATCCCACTTTCTTATGTTCTTATGTTCTTATGTTCACCTCACAATCTTTACTACATCTCACCTCACAATCTTCACTACATTTCACTTCACAATATTCACTACATCTCACTTCACAATCTTCACTACATCTCACTTCACAATCTTCACTACATCTCACTTCACAACCTTCACTACATCTCACTACACAATCTTCACTACATCTCACTTCACAACCTTCACTACATCTCACTTCACAATCTTCACTACATCTCACTTCACATCTTCACTACATCTCACTTCACAATCTTCACCATATCTCACTTCACAATCTTCACCACATCTCACTTCACAATCTTCACCAAATCTCACTTCACAATCTTCACCACATCTCACTTCACAATCTTTACCACATCTCACTTCACAATCTTCACTACATCTCACTTCACAATCTTCACTACATCTCACTTCACAATCTTCTACATCTCTTCACAATCTTCATCTCCTTTAATCTTCATCTCACTTCCCACAATCCTTCTTTTCATCTCACTTCCAATCTTCCACTACATCCCTTACCAATCTTCACCTTTCTCAATTCACAATCTTCACTACATCTCACTTCACAATCTTCACTACATCTCACTTCACAATCTTCACTACATCTCACTTCACAATCTTCACTACATATCACTTCACAATCTTCATTACATCTCACTTCACAATCTTCACTACATCTCACTTCACAATCTTCACTACATCCCACTTCACAATCTTCACTACATCTCTCTTCACAATCTTCACTACATCCCACTTCACAAACTTCACTACATCTCACTTCACAATCTTCACTACATCTCACTTCACAATCTTCAATACATCTCACTTCACAATCTTCACTACATCTCACTTCACAATCTTTCACTACATCTCACTTCACAATCTTCACCATATCTCACTTCACAATCTTTACTACATCTCACTTCACAATCTTCACTACATCTCACTTCACAATCTTCACTACATCTCACTTCACAATCTTCACTACATCTCACTTCACAATCTTCACTACATCTCACTTCACAATCTTCACTGCCTCTCACTTCACAATCTTCACTACATCTCACTACACAATCTTCACTACATCTCACTTCACAACCTTCACTACATCTCACTTCACAATCTTCACTACATCTCACTTCACATCTTCACTACATCTCACTTCACAATCTTCACCATATCTCACTTTACAATCTTCACCACATCTCACTTCACAATCTTCACCACATCTCACTTACAATCTTCACACATCTCCCCACTTCTGATCTTTACCCATACCAACTACAATCTTCACCATCTCCTTCCACAATCTTCACTTGTCTCACTTCACAATCTTCCTCACATCATACAATCTTCACCATCTCCTTCCCGTCTTCACTACATCTCACTTTAATCTTCACCATCTCACTTCTAATCTTACTACATCTCCTTAAATCTTCATTACATCTCACTTCACAATCTTCACTACATCTCACTTCACAATCTTCACTACATCTCACTTCACAATCTTCACCACATCTGACTTCACAATCTTCACTACATCTCACTTCACAACTTCACTACATCTCACTTCACAATCTTCACTAACACCATCCTTCATCACTACATGTAACATCCATCATCACTACTTATAACACCATCCATCATCATCACTACATATAATACTATCCATCATCACTACATATAACACGATCCATCATCACTACATATAACACCATCCACCATCACTACATATGGAACCATCCATCACGACATATAACACCATCCGACATCATTACATATAACACCAACCATCATCACTACATATAACATCATCCATCATCACTACATATAACTCCATCCATCATCACTACATATAACACCATCCATCATCACTACATATAAAACCAACCTATCATCACTACATATAACATCATCCATCATCACTACATATAACACCATCCATCATCACTACATATAGAACCATCCTATCATCACTACATATAATATCATCCATCATCACTACATATAACACCATCCAACATCACTACATATAACACCACCCATCATCACTACATATAACTTCATCCATCATCGCTACATATAACTCTATCCATCATCACTACATATAACACCATCCAGCATCACTACATATAACACCAACCATCATCACTACATATAACATCATGCATCATCAATATATATATATAACACCATCCATCATCACTACATATATTACCCTCTTATCATCACTACATATAACACCATCCATCATTACTACAATATAACGCCATCCTTCATCACTACATATAACACCATCCATCATCACTACATATTATAACACCATCCATCATCTTTACAAACACCATCCCTCTTTACTATAGTGATAAACAGAGCTTCATTTTGTTGTCAATTTCTTTAAATTCCAACCTTATTAAACCGTAATTCTTTCTGTATGGTCAAATTTTGATTTGACCTCAGTGAGAGAGCTGTTAGTGTCAGTACATCACAATGGTGTTCCGACGCACTGTATCGAAGGTGACTAAGGTGGAGGTGAAGCCTTGCCAGATGAAGGAGAAGGGCCCCCGATCTAACAAACTGCAGACCACAAAACACACTAAGACCCAAAACAACAAGAAGAAGAAGGAAACTACCACTTTCTGCCGTGTACAAAAGGACCAGTACCTGCCATGGGGAGACTACATCTTCACCGGGAAAAAGACACAAAAGAAGCGCTGAACCTACGCTTCTGATATTTAAAAATACTGTAATAAAAAACATATTAATTGATTTTGTTTGTATTATTTATGCTTTTTTTTATTTTCATCTGTAAGCGTGCTGTTTTGGGAATATATTTTGAGTTACATAATATTTAGGTACAGCAGTTTATTTCACTGTATCTACTTGTTTACCAAGTAACTGGACTTACAGTCTCCGATCGGGATTCTCAAAACAAATATTTGGCATCGAACTCCGTAAGTGAGCTCGTAATCTAGCCTGTAACTTACAGGACCTCAACACGATCAACCTGGATATAGTAGTCGCTATTTCCGGATTGCATGAAAAAAAATTAATAATATATGTTTTAATAATGCTTGTTAGACTTGTTTTATCATAGAATAATGAAGAAAATGTTTTGTACATCAACATGCTAAAATACAATATTAGTTTTTTTTTACGACAAGAAGAGGCTTGGCTGTTCTATTTCTCGCTTTATGGAAGAGATGCAGCTTTTGTCTTCTTACAACTTTTCAAATAATTTGTACCAAAATAGAAGATTTTAATTGTCCACATTTAGGGTATATTTTTTTTTATGACTGAATAAACTTGCAGATAGACCTTATTAATGTGGTATAGCTGTAAATATCCTTCAGTAATGAAATCCAAATATGAGGTCAAGTGAACATTTTTGCTTAGACTCCGCCTTTGTTAGGACCAAGTTATAACAAGTTATTCTGCCAAGTATCCAATAAGTACCCATGACTCAGAGTTAAATAATACCTAACCTAATCTAAGTTCATCAAACTTAATAAAAAAAGTGGGGCAAAAAATAAGTGGTAAAGAAATTTTTTTCTCAGAAAAAAAATTATATTCAGAGGTTTTTTATCCGATACCTTCAGTCGTGATTATTTTGATGCAAAATTAGTAAAATGTATTTAACCCTAACACTACCTCACCTTACCTAATCTTACCTTACCTTATCTAACCTAACCTAATGTTACCTAACCTAACCAAGCCGCAACGCTCATGACACAATTGAGTTCTCTAGAAAGTTTTAATTTCATTTTCTTTTTTTAAAAATACATTTGCAGAGACAACAAACTTTTGATAATTATTTCTCCAACATATCTATAAATCTGTTGATGATATATAAATTTAGGATAGGTTAGGTTTGGTGTGATTAGAATAGGTTAGGCTAGTTTAGGATAGTCTAAGTTAGCTTAGGAAAGGCTAAGTTAGGTTACGATACACTAGGTTAGGTTTTAATCTGCATGATATTTTTACTGAACTTTTAAACGATGTTATAATCCTGGCAGCAGGGTATCAATCACGAAAATAACACTTTGGTAGTTATAACATTTGATAAAGTTTATTATTACTGTAACATGAAACAAATCACTATAGCTGTACTTATCAATCCAGTATTAAATCTGTATTATCTTTGACCATCGCTCATTGGCCAGCTTATCTCTGCACTGTTCTCTGATATAATAAAGTATTGGTGAATGGAATATTAATCATTTGTGAGTCACTTACTATAAAGGAAACTGTAACGGATTCTATGGACAGTTGGGAATATTTTCACGGAATAAGTCGGAGTAACTCGCCCTCTTGCCCAAAAGCGATCCAAGGAGTTAATTCACAGAGCGAAAATCTAGACGAGTCTTCCTTGTTTGTTTAGGTCATAACAACGAAAAGTTTAATAATGTTTATTACAATGATTCAGGTTTTACTGTAATTCTTCTTTTTTATATTTTAGTATTTTGTAGATTTTTTTCACCCAGTTCATTTCTTGTTTAGATTCATTATTGCAATTATTTTTATTACAGAGTTGAATTAAAAGTTTATATCTAAGTATTTTACAGCTTCACAAATACTTTTATAAAATGTTGATACACACAGTGGACAGTTTTTAGTTCTTTCTTGTAATACCTCAGTATTACTCTGTTAAATTGTTACCATTTACACCTGACCATTTATTTATTTATTTTACAAATTGTTTAAAGAGAGAACATCACCAGCAGGATACAGATGATGAAGTAAATAGAAGTTTGTAACCTAGCCCTACCCCCCACTGCTACCCCTCCCTCTTGTCCCACATTCTTACTCGTCACTCCTACCCCTTACTCCTACCCCTTACTCCCACCCCTTAATCCCACCCCTTATTCCCACCCCTTATTCCCACCCCTTGCTCCCACCCCTTCCTTCTACCCCTTACTTCTACCCCTTACTCCTACCCCTTACTTCTACCCCTTACTTCTACCCCTCACTCCTACCACTTACTCCTACCACTTACTCATACCCCTTACTCCCACCCCTTGCTTCCACC
>NW_024756357.1:0-12580 GCF_018991925.1 Homarus americanus
AGTTTTTCAATGTTATTTGTTTATAATATTTACTTATTCTAAGCCAAATGTTAACAAAATAAAATGACTTCTAAAAAATACGAAAACAAACCAAATAAAACGCAGAACTCCACCTAATATATATACTGTATGATATACCAAAGGATAATTGGCCATTAGTGATAACCACATAGCTTAGAATCTGTGTTATTGCTCCACCCAAACTCACATTTCCTGGAATCATATAAACATCAGCTTGTCACAAGAATTGTTTGGTTATTTGGTTTCCACTTACTTAAGACTTCTGATGAAAACATCAGTTTGTCGATGCAAATTCACAACATTTTACTATTTGCCCTGATTTATTCTATCGTAACCAAACTGTACTTTAAACTTCCCAAGACTGTTGTGTGTGTCAGATGATTCAGCAGGAGTGGCTATAGTGATCGCCCCATAAGATACTTTATGTGAGAGAGAATCATGCTACCGGTCACCTGTACCGCCCTGCCTGGCTAACGTTCCGTACCGTCATGCTACCAGTCACCTGTACTGCCCGCTCATAACGTTCCGTACCGTCATGCTACCAGTCACCTGTACCGCTCCACCTGGCCAACGTTCCGTACCGTAATGCTACCAGTCACCTGTACCGCTCGCTCATTAACGTTCCGTACCGTCATGCTACTACCAGTCACCTGTACCGCCCGCCTGGCTAACGTTCCGTACCGTCATGCTACCAGTCACCCACAGTACCGCTCGCCTGGCTAACGTTCCGCACCGTCATGCTACCAGTCACCTGTACCCACCTGGCTAATCGTGTCCTGCACCGTCAGCGACGAGTCACCCAGCGCCCGCCTGGCTAACGCGTTCCGTACCGTCATGCTACCAGTCACCTGCACCGCCTGCCTGGCTAACGTTCCGTACCGTCATGCTACCAGTCACCTGCACCGCCCGCCTGGCTAACGTTCCACTGTCATGCTACCAGTCACCTGTACCGCCCGCCTGGCTAACGTTCCGTAACCGTCATGCTACTACTAGTCACCTTGTACCGCCTGCCTGGTTAACGTTCCGTACCGTCATGCTACCAGCGTCACCTGCACCGCCCGCCTGGCTAACGGTCCGTACTGTCATAAAAAATAATAAAATATAAATAAACTGAAATAATCAAAACAAATAAAAAACAAATTGAGGAAAACATTTAAGACAAAAACTTGCTTAACTTTAGACAAAATTTAATTTATATTAAAATTCATTACTGAATTAAATTAATTAGTGTCTTTTCCTCTGAATTAATTATTTTGTCACCACTTAAATCCAGTTAAGGTGAGTTAATAGAGACAGATCTATAAATGTTCATAATATTATCAAGTAGACACGTACTGTAACACAGATGCCCTGTAGAGAGCGAGTCATTTCCTCTCGTTATTAAGATGCTCATCCTCACGGCGCTTCATTCTCGCAAAGTGTCACTGACCCCAATTCGACCTATCACCGCTTAATTAACTTCCTATGAGTTAAATCACTGAAGAATAATTGAGTACAAAACAAACATTTCATTATAATTAGTATTTCTATTATTTTTATCAGTCTCTTTTACACATCACCACACACATCCTATTCCCAATATTCATTATTCCACACATACACTTGCACACATGCTCATTACTTCCAGCATCATATCATTTCTTTTAACTATCTACATTTCCATTTCCATTATTGTCATTTCAAAATTCCACATTTATCTTTCATTACTTTCACATCACTAACATTCTAATATTCTTTATTATTTTATTTGTTTACTTTTTATTCTGGGAAGCGGCCAGCCATATGCGGAGGCCCAACAGAACTCACCTGCACGTACACAGTATAGCCTGCTCAGGTCACGGTGAGGCGGCACAGAGGGTAATTTTGAAGTTGTATTAAACTCCATATAACATATATTTACGGTTAATTACTCTGTTATTTAGTGCTGTGTGTATATTTGACGTAAGTTGTGTATATACAAGTATATTCTGAGATTATAGGTGATATATATATGAAGAGCAGGATAAGACAATTTAAATCTAGAGGTTAAACTAAATTCTCCCGAAAATAAAAAGAATCAACTATTACAGCGAACTGCGGCGACTCTTGTAAAAATTCTGCAGGTAATGTTATTAATTGCTATCCTGAAACAACAACGTCATTTTACCACCAATATCTCCCCAAAACAACTAAAATAGTTATACATTGGTAATGTGCAAACAAACAAAACTCATTATTTTACAAGTATTTGTTTCCACTTGATAACTGAAAAAATTCTACCACCACTAACACCACTCACCACCAACACCAATTAATTATACCACTACCACCAACACCACCAATTACACCTCTACCACCAACACCAATTAATTACACCACTACCACACCATTAACACTACCACTACAATTCACTACCACCAACACTACCACTAACACTCTACCACCAACACCACCACTCACACCACTACCACCAACACTAACACTCACACCACTACCACCAACACTACCACTAACACCTCAACCACCAACACCACCACACTACACCAATTACCACCAACACCCACCACCAACACCTCTACCACCAACACTACAACTCACACCTCTACCACCAACACTACCAATAACCCACTACCACCAACACCAATTCAATTCACACTCCTACCACCAACACTACCACTCACACCACTTCCAATTCAACACTACCACCACACCACACTACCACCAACACTACCACCACACCAACACTACCACCACACCTCTACCACCAACGCCACTAATTAACTCTACCACCAACACCACCATATCCTCACATCCTAACACCAACACCACCACTAACCCACCACCACACCAAACACCACCACCAGTTAACCTCCCACCACCAACACCACCAACTTGACCACCACCAACACTACCACTCACACCACTACCACCAACACCACCACCACTACTAACTAATTACCACCAACACCACCACCACAATTCACTACCACCAACACTACCAATTCAATTCACTACCACCAACACTACTACTCATTAATTCTACCACCAACACTACCAATTAACTCCACCACCACCAACACCACCACTACACTTCTACAACCAACACCACCACTACACCACTCACCACCAACACTACCACCACAATCACACTACCACCAAACCACCACCACACCACTACCACCAACACCATCACCACACCACTACCACCAACACCACGACCACCCCACCACCAACACCACCACTCACACTCTACCACCAACACCACCACTCACACCTCTACCACCACCACTACCAGTAACCCACCAATAAGAACACCACCACTACACCCACTACCACCAACACCACCACTCACACCACTAACAATTCAACACCAATTAATTCATACCCACTACCACCAACACCACCATTCACACCCTACCACCAACACTACACTACACCTCTACCACCAACACCACCACTCACACCACTACCACCAACACCACCACCACACCTCCTCTACCACCAACACCACCACTAACTCCACTACCACCAACACCAACCACCTCACACCTCTACCACCAACACCACCACTACACCTCTACCACCAACACCACCACTACACCTCCTACCACCAACACCACCACTCACACTCTACCACCAACACTACCACTCACACCTCTACCACCAACACACACTACACCACTCACCACCAACACTCACCACCACACCACCACACCAACACCACCACTCACACCTCTACCACACCAACACCACCACCACACCTCTACCACCAACACTACCACCACACCACTACCACCAACACTACTCCCACCACTACCACCAACACCACCACTCACCAAACTTTTGTTAGTGCTGAATGACTCTCCAACCGTTTGCATCCAGACCTGAAGGGCCGGCCTCCTCTCACCAACACTACCACTAACACCTCTACCACCCACCACCACTCACACCACCACCAACACCACCACTAACACCTCTACCACCAACACTACAACTCACACCTCTACCACCAACACTACCAACTCCACCACCAACACCACCACTCACACCTCTACCACCAACACTACCACTCCACCACTTCCACCAGCCACTACCACTCACACCACTGCACTCACCTCCTCCACCTCTACCATCAACACTACCACTCACCTCTACCAACACTACCACTCACACCTCTGCCACCCACTACCATCACACCACCAACACCTGGCTCACACCTCTGCCACCACCACTCACACCACTACCACCAGCACTACCACTCCACACCACTACCACCAGCCGCACCACCACTCCATCACTACCACCAACACCACCACTCACACCACTACCACCAGCACTGCCATCACACCACTCCCAACACTCCACCACTCTCACCAACCTGCCACTAACTCCTGCACCACCAACACCACCACTCACACCTCTACCACCAGTACCCACCACTCCACACTGCCACCAACCCCTCACCACTGCCACCAACACCACCACTCACACCACTACCACCAACCATCGCTCCACCACTACCAACACCACCACTCACCTCTACCAGCACCACCACTCACCTCTACCACCAACACCACCACTCACCTCTACCACCAGCACCACTAACTCCTGCCAGAACACCACCACTCACACCACTACCCACACCACTCACACCACTACCACCAGCCACCACCATCACCACTACCCCCCACTCACCACTACCAACCGCCACCACTCCTCCTCTACCACCAACACCACCACTCACACCACCACCAGCACCACCCTCACCTCTACCACCAGCACCACTCCACACCACTACCACCCAACACCACCACACTCACACCTCTACCACCAACACCACCACTCCCACCTCTACCAACACCACCACTCACGTCTACCAACACTACCCTCACACCTCTACCACCAACACTACCACTCACACCACTACCACCCACACCACTCACACCTCTACCACCAACACCACCATCACACCTCTACCACCAACACTACCACTACCACCAACACTACCTCACACCACTACCACCAACACCACCACTCACACCTCTACCAACACACCACTCACACCTCTACCACCAACACTACCACTCCACACCACTCCACCACACACCACCCACCACTACCACTCCTACCACCAACACCCACTCACACCTCCTCACACTACCACTCCACCACTACCACCACTCACATCTCTACCACCAACACCACCACTCATGCCTCTACCACCAACACCACCATCACACCACCCAACACCTCCTCACCTCTACCACCAACTCACCCTCCACCAACACTACCACTCACACCTCTACCACCAACACCACCACTCACACCTCTACCATAACACCACTCCACACACCTCTACCACCAACACCACCACTCACGTCTGCCACCAACACCACCCTCCACACCTCTACCACCAACATGCCACTCACACCACTACCACCAACACTACCACTCACACCACCACCAACACCCTCACACCTCTACCACCAACACTACCCTCACACCTCTACCAACACTGCTCACCACTACCACCAACACCACCACTCACACCACTACCACCAACACCACCACTCACCTCTACCACCAACACTACCATCGCACCTCACCACCACCAGCTACCCACTCTCACACCACTACCACCAACACTACCACTCACCTCTACCAACACTACCACTCACCTACCAGCCTCCACTCACCTCTACCACCAGCACTCACCCTCTCCACCAACCACTACACCACTACCACTAACACTACCACTCATCTCTGCCACCACCACCACTCACACACCACTACCACCAACACACCACCACTCACACCACCACCACCAACACCACCACTCACACCTCTACCACCAACACTACCACTGACACCACTACCACCAACTCTACCACTCACACCACTACCACCACACACCACTCACACCACTACCACCACGTGGCCTCCAGCCTCCCCAATGCCAACCTTCGCCACCATTTATTTATACTCTACCACCAACACCACCACCACACCCCCACCACCAACACCACCACCACACCTCACCACCAACACCACCACCCACACCTCTACCAACCAACACACCACCACACCACCACCAACCAACACCACACCACCAACCAACACACCACCACACCTACCACCAACACCACCACCACACCCCACCACCAACACCAACACCTCACACCACCACACCACCAACACACCACCACACCACTACCACCAACACCACTACTCACACCTCTACCACCAACACTACTCACTCACACCTCTACCACCAACACCACCACCACACCACTACCACCAACACTACCACCAGTACTCCCCCACCACCAACACCACCACCATTGGACCACCACCAATCAACACCACCTGACTACACCCCAACACCAACACCACCACCAACCCCACCAACCAACACTACACCACATCACCACCACCAACACCACCACCACATCCTACCCACCAACACCAATTGGCCAACCACTACCGTTCAACACCACCACCACCACCACCCCACCAACACCACCACCACACCCCTACCACCAACACCACCACTGACACCCCACCTCACCACCAACACCACCACCAACTAATACCAATTACAACAACTGTCCACCAACTACCACCACCAACACCACCACACCACCTCCACCAACCAACACCACTAATTGCCACACACCTCTACCACCAACACTACCACCACACCTACCACCAACACTACCACCAACACCACTACCAATCAACACCACCTCACAATAACCACCAACACCACCACCACCCTACCACCAACACAACCACCACACTCTACCACCAACACCACCACCACGCCACCACCACCAACACTACCACTCACACCAATGACCACCAACACCACCACCACACCAATCGCCACCAATTCACCACACCCCCACCACCAACACCACTGATACCACCAACACCACCACTCCGCTAACTAATACCACCAACACCACCACACCACACCACCACCACCAACACCACCAATTAACTAACCACCACCAACAACCAACACTAACCCCACCACCAACACCACCACCACACCCCACCACCAACACCACCACCAACCACTCACCACCAACAACACCACCAATTCACAATCCACCACCAACACCACCACCACACCCCACCGCCAACACCACCACCACCAACCACCACCACCAACACCACCAATCACATCCCCACCACCAACACTACCACCACAACTTTCACCAACCATTCACCACCACACCCCACCACCAACACCACCAATTCACACCCCACCACCAACACCACTAATCAATAACTTCACCACCACCAACACGACCAATTAATTCACATCCTACCAACCAACACCTCACCAATCACACCACCACCACCAACACCACCACCACACCACCACCACCAACACCACCACACTCCACACCCCACCTGACCAACACTACACCGACACCACTACCACCAACACTACCACCACGCCATTACCACCAACACCCACCACTCACACCACTGACCACCAACACGCACTTAATTCACACCTACCCACCAACACCAATTCACACCACACTACCAACCAACACTACCACCACACCACCACCACCAACACCAACACCACACTCTACCAACCAACACCACCAATTCACACCCCCAACACCACCAACAACACCACCCACCACACCTCTACCACCAACACTACCACTCAATAACTTCACCACCAACATTACCACACCTCACACCACTGACCACCAACACACCACCACAACCACCACCAACCAACACCACCACCACACCCCACCAACCAACACCACCACCACACCCCACCACCAACACCACCACCTAACCACCACCACCACCACCACACCACCACCACCAACACCACCATTAACTCCCACCACCAACACCACCACCACACCCCACCACCAACACCACCACACCACACCACCACCACCAACACCACCACCACATCTCACCACACCAACACCACCACCAACCACCACCAACACCACCACCACCCCACCACCAACACCACCACCACACCTCTACCACCCTCAACACCACCACCACACCACCACCACCAACACCAACACCACATCCCCACCACCAACACCACCACCTCCACACCACTCACCACCAACACCACCACCACCACCACCACCAACACACACCACCACACCTCTACCACCAACACTACCACTGACACCACTACCACCAACACTACCACTACACCATTACCACCAACACCACCACTCCACACCCACTCACCACCAACACCACCACTCCACACCCCAAGCACTCACCAACATCACCACCACACCTCTACCACCAACACCACCACACCACACCTCTACCACCAACACCACCACCGCCACCACCACCACCAACACTGCCAATAACCACCACCAACACCACCACTCACACCCCCACCACCAACACAACCACCACACCCCACCACCAACACCACCACTACACCACTACCACCAACACCACCACACCACACCACTACCACCAACACCACCACACCACACCACCGCCACCAACACCACCACCACACCCCCACCACCAACACTACCACTGACACCACACCACACCAACACCACCACTCACACCACGCCACCAACACCACCACTCACACCACTCACCACCAACACCACCACCACCCCACCACCAACACCACCACACCACACCACTACCACAACACCACCCCACACTAACACTCCCACCACCAACACCAACCACACCCCAACACCACCAACAACACACCACCACACCACTACCACCAACACTACCACCACACCCCACCACCAACAACACTACACCCCCACCACCAACACTACCACACTGGACACCACTACCACCAACACCACCACCAACTAATACCACCAACACCACCAATTCACAACCACCACCACCAACACCACCACCACACCTCTACCACCAACACCACCACCACACCACCACCACCAACACTACCACTAACACCTCTACCACCAACACCACCACTCACACCACTACCACCAACACCACCACTAACACCTCTACCACCAACACTACAACTCACACCTCTACCACCAACACTACCAATAACTCCACTACCACCAACACCACCACTCACACCTCTACCACCAACACTACCACTCACACCACTTCCACCAACACTACCACTCACACCACTACCACCAACACCACCACTCACACCTCTACCACCAACACTACCACTCACACCTCTACCACCAACACTACCACTCACACCACTACCACCAACACTACCACTCACATCTCTACCACCAACACTACCACTCACACCACTACCACCAACACTACCACTCACACCTCTACCACCAACACTACCACTCACACCTCTACCACCAACACTACCACTCACACCACTACCACTAACACTACCACTCACATCTCTACCACCAACACCACCACTCACACCACTACCACCAACACTACCACTCACACCACCACCACCAACACCACCACTCACACCTCTACCACCAACACTACCACTGACACCACTACCACCAACTCTACCACTCACACCACTACCACCAACACTACCACTCACACCACTACCACCAACACTACCACTAACACTTCTACCACCAACACCACCACTCACACCACTACCACCAACACAACCACTCACACCTCTACCACCAACACTACCACTCACACCTCTACCACCAACACTACCTCTCACACCACTACCACCAACACTACCACTCACACCACTGCCACCAACACTACCACTCACACTTCTACCACCAACACCACCACTCACACCACTACCACCAACACAACCACTCACACCTCTACCACCAACACTACCACTCACACCTCTACCACCAACACTACCTCTCACATCATTACCACCAAAACTATCACTCCTGCCAATACTACCAACACTATCACACACACACACACCACAATCACCAACACCACAACTTACACCACCACTCACTTCACTACCACGAACACCACCAACACCACCACTCTGCACCATTATCACCATACTTCCCGCTGACTACCTACACGCACACACACACACACACACACACAGTTTCAAACATATTCTATAAACAACATTAATTGCAGGACGAGAACACTGTAGGTATTTTATTTTTTGACGCTAAAAATGGGTCCGATTGGTGAGTGTCTGAATATTGTAATTAACCTTTCGTTTATTATGAAAAGTATTTACATTGGAATTTTGATAAACATTTTGTTTACATTTTTAGTTTTGAATTCCAGGAAATTAAGCCCTAATTTACCTGCACAAATATCACCTGTACATATGTATACCAGCTGGTTATATTTATTGTGATATACGTTATTTATAATGTATGTTTCCGCCGCCTCATATACTAATTAGTGAGCAGCGGTATATCACGTAGGTATACCTGGTCATGTGTTAACAAACCTGTACATGTAGACGATAATTCGTGAAATATAATCAAGGCACAATGCGGCGGTCTTCAGGAACTCAGTGTTGATATTTGTGCAGAAAGCTGCCTCCTACACCTGCAGTTATGGCGGAGAATAAAACTTTACCCATAATGAGGAAGTAAAGGAAGCCAGGTCCAGTGATCACAGCCTTAACAGCATCCACCACCAGCCATTTAGGCAACTCTCAAGAAGATAATTATTTAAATATTGATCTGAAGTTTAAAACTATCCAATTTTATCTTCCTATAACCATAATATGAAAAATATATAGTAATTATAATTGTTATAATCTTGGGTGGAACACTGACTCAAGAGTCATTAAGACCGAGTTACCATTAAGGAAACATTACAAGATAATGACTTAAATGAATGATTAATATACTCCAAGATGTTCTGTATGTAAGGTTATTGTTATTATTTTGTTGACATTGTTTTGACTCACTTAAAACTCCACAACTTCTACCATTCTCAGGTCGACAATGTTTCCAGACTGGCACCTACTGTGTCTATTGGCCTTGACAATCTCTGCCGTGAAAAACTCCTTCAATTTGTCAAAGAATTTTTCCAACTCTTTTGTCCTCATGAACTGTGGCGTCTTTTGGTGTATTTTACTTATTTACTAACATTCTCTTGGGTGAAACAATTGACATTTGCACATATAAATTGTCCTATTTATTCGAAATTTCGTTCGCTTTTAGCAAAAAATCTATCGTTAAAGGTTTAAACTTTACCGCTAAAGACTGTCATATATTATGAAAGACAAATGTTCAAACCAACAGATAGTATTGGAACGCGTCGCCCACCTGGTCTTAGTCTTGAGAATATATTTTCATCACATCAGGAACAACTGTACCTTCACAGATTAAAGCAGTGTATTATGGTGATGTATTGTTGTTGTGGTGCTTCAACTGTCAGGGTCTATAACCTCCAATATGAACCTTTCTAACACTTGTTGTTTCTTTCTTCCTGTCTTGATCTATGCGCTACAGTTCTCTTTGTGTACACCTGAAGGACACGGGGCGGCGCTACAGTGGTCGTTGTTGTTATGATGTTGTAGCGTACTGTATGTGGCCAGTTGTCAATTCTCTTTAGTTGTCTATTTTCTCTTTGTATGGGCACACAAACGTACGTACATGTAGATATCTCCACTCAGGAATGAGGTAGGATAGAAACTCACGATGCGCTTTCTGTATATATATTGTTGTACAGCGCAGTGCTTAGGAGTGACTAGGTGAGGAGAAACTTGCTAAGAGGCCCTGTAGAGCGAGGAGGTTTCTGAGGAAGCTGAGTGGTGAGGAGCTGTGAGAGATGTTGCTGGTCCAGTAGCCGAGTGTAGAATGCTCTCCCTGGAATGAAAGAATAAAAGCTAGTGACAGGGGGGAAAGAGGTTCAGGGGAAGGATAAAGGGAGGATAGAAGTGAATTTTAGAAGGAGAGAACAGGTGCAGTGGCTAAACACCGCTTGCGTGAGGGGGTAGGCAATGTGCCTGGTGGTGTAACAATCATAATCAGGACGAGGCAGAGGGAGGTTGGGAGCAGGACCGGGCAAGCAAAGGGCCAACGCGGGTGCTCTGGTTGTCGTCTTACCTTAGGCAGTGTTGGCAAAGCGGAGGAAGAACCGCCCCGCCACGGCGGCGGCGCAAGCCCAGAAGCGCAGGTGGACGGACGCACCGGCAACACAGGATCAAAGTAACAGAGAAGGAGAAAAAATGGAAATGTAGCTAGTCGTAGGGTAAAGTCTTTGAGCTATGTCAAAGAGGAACGGAATGAGTTGGAGGAAGGGTTTTGAATCTTTGAGCTTGAAATGTCAAAGTATTAAAGTATTCATAGTAAGGAAGGATGAGCGTATCGTAGGAGAGTTTTTAGTAATAGCAGGAGACAGATTTGAGCTTTTTTGTCAAATTATGAACGGAGACGAGAATGAGATATAGGTTGATTGGTTTCAGTCTTGAGTTAGGTCGATTTTATTGGGATTGGATGTCACAGAGGTTGGGTATGTTTGATTTGGTTCTGAGAGTTATAGGTCTTTGAGCTATGTCGAGGAGGAACGGAGTGAGTTGGAGGAAGGGTTTTGAATCTTTGAGCTTTAAATGTCAAAGTATTCGTAGTAAGGAAGAATGAGCGTATAGTAGAAGAGA